>NW_022196899.1:4159575-4164344 GCF_008632895.1 Mastomys coucha
TTTGTACTTTGTGTATTCCGATCTTCTGGGCTAATATCCACTTATCAGAGAATGCATACCATGTGTGTGCTTTTGTGATTGGGTTACCTCACTCAGAATGATATTCTCCAGGTCCATCCATTTCTACAAGAATTTCATAAATTCATAGTTTTTAATAGGTCCATTGTGTAGATGTACCACATTTTCTGTATCCATTCCTCTGTTGAGGGACATCTGGGTTGTTTCCAGTTTCTGGCTATTATAAATAAGGCTGCTATGAACATAGTGGAGAATGTGTCCTTATTACATGTTGGAGCATCTTCTGGGAGCTATACCCAGGAGTGGTATAGCTGGGTTCTCTGGTAGTACGATGTCTAATTTCTGGAGGAACCACCAAACTGATTTCCAGAGTTGTTGTACCAGCTTACAATCCTACCAGCAATTAAAGAGTGTTCCTCTTTCTCCACCACCTCCTGAGTATCTGCTGTCACCTGAGTATTTTTTCCTAGCCATTCTGACTGGTGTGAGGTGGAATCTAAGGGTTGTTTTGATTTGCATTTCCCTGATGACTAAGGATGTTGAAAATTTCTCTAGGTAATTCTCAGCCATTTAGTATTCATCAGTTGAGAATTCTTTGTTTAGCTCTGTATCCCATTTTTAATGGGGTTATTTGGTAATCATGTGTCTAACTTCTTGAGTTCTTTGTATACCTTGGATATTAGCCCTCTATCAGATATAGGATTGGTAAAAATCTTTTCCCAATTTGTTGGTTGCTGTTTTGTCCTATTGACAGTGTCTTTTGCCTTAAGGAAGCTTTGCAATTTTATGAAGTCCCATTTGTCAATTCTTGATCTTAGAGCATAAGCTATTGGTGTTCCGTCCAGGAAATTTTCCCCTGTGCCTATGTGCTCAAGGCTCTTCTGCACTTTCTTTTCTATGAGTTTCAGTGTATCTAGTTTTATGTGGAGGTCCTTGATCCAGTTGGACATGAGCTTTGTACAAGGAGATAGGAAAGGATCGATTTGCATCCTTCTACATGCTAACCTCCAGTTGAGCCAGCACCATTTGTTGAAAATGCTGTCTTTTTCCCACTGGATAGTTTTATCTCCTTTGTCAAAGATCAAGTGACCATAGGTTTGTGGTTCATTTCTGGGTCTTCAATTCTATTCCATTGATCTACCTGACTGTCACTGTACCAATACCATGCAGTTTTTAATACAATTGCTCTGTAGTAGAA
This sequence comes from Mastomys coucha, assembly GCF_008632895.1. Taxonomy (NCBI): domain Eukaryota; kingdom Metazoa; phylum Chordata; class Mammalia; order Rodentia; family Muridae; genus Mastomys; species Mastomys coucha. The sequence goes on from NW_022196899.1 coordinate 4,160,792, forward strand.
CTTAAGGTCCAGAATGGTGATTCCACCAGAGGTTCCTTTATTGTAGAGAATAGTTTTGGCTATCCTGGGTTTTTTGTTGTTCCAGATGAATTTATGAATTGCTCTTTCTAAGTCTGTGAAGAATTGAGTTGGAATTTTGATGGGGATTGCATTGAATCTGTAGGTTGCCTTTGGTAAGATGGCCATTTTTACTATATTAATCCTGCCATGGGAGATCTTTCCATCTTCTGAGATCTTCAATTTCCTTCTTCAGAGACTTGAAGTTCTTGTCAAACAGATCTTTACTTACTTACTTAGAGTCACACCAAGGTATTTTATATTATTTGGGACTATTGTGAAGGGTGCTGTTTCCCTAATTTCTTTCTCTGCCTGTTTATCATTTGTGTATAATGATACAAATTATACAACAAACAGACAGGCCACTGACTTGCTTGAGTTAATTTTATATCCAGCTACTTTGCTGAAGTTATTTATCAGGTTTTGGAGCTCTCTGGTGGAATTTTGGGGGTCACTTAAGTATACTATCATATCATCAGCAAATAGTGATAATTTGACTTCTTCCTTTCCAATTCCTATCCCTTTGATTTCCTTTTGATGTCTAATTGCTCTGGCTAGGACTTCAAGTACAATATTGAATAGGTAAGGAGAGAGTGGGCAGCCTTGTCTAGTCCCTGGTTTTAGTGGGATTGCTTCAAGTTTCTCTCCATTTAGTTTGATGTTGGCTACTGGTTTGCTGTATATTGCTTTTACTATATTTAACTGTGGGCCTTGAATTCCTGATCTTTCCAAGACTTTTATCATGAAGGGATGTTGGATTTTGTCAAATGCTTTCTCAGAATCTAATGAGATGATCATATGGTATTTTTTTCTTTGAGTTTCTTTATATAGTGAATTACGTTGATGGATTTCCAAATATTGAACCATCCCAGCATACCTAGGATGAAGCCTACTTGATCATGATTGATCATTTTGATGTGTTCTTGGATTTGGTTTTAAAGAAATTTGTTTATTTTTTGCATCGATATTCATAAGGGAAACTGGTCTGAAGTTTCCTTTCTTTGTTAGGTCTTTGTGTGGTTTAGGTATAAGAGTAATTGTGGCTTCATAGAACGGATTGGGTAGAGTACCTTCTGTTTCTATTTTGTGGAATAGTTTGAGGAGTGTTGGTATTAGGTCTTCTTTGAAGGTCTGATAAAACTCTGCACTTAACCCATCTGGTCCTGGGCTTTTTTTTTTTTTTCCATTGGGAGACTATTAATGACTGCTTCTATTTCATTAGCAGATATGGGACAGTTTATATTATTGTTCTGACCTTGATTTAACTTTGGTACCTGGTATCTGTCTAGAAAATTGTCCATTTCATCCAGGTTTTCCAGTTTTGTTGAGTATAGGATTTTGTTGTAGGATCTCATGATTTTTTAGATTTCCTCAGTGTCTGTTGTTATGTCTCCCTTTTCTTTCTGATCTTGTTAATTAGGATAATGTCTCTGTGGCCTCTAGTTAGTTGGGCTAAGGGTTTATCTATTTTATTGATTTTCTCAAAGAACCAGCTCTTGGTTTGGTTGATTCTTTGTATAGTTCTTTTTGTTTCTATTTGGTTGATTTCAGCTCTGAGTTTAATTATTTCCTGCCTTTAACTCCTCTTAGGTGAGCTTGCTTCTTTTTGTTCTAGAGCTTTCAGATGTGCTGTCAAATTGCTGGTATATGCTCTCTTAAGTTTCTTTTTGGAGGCACTTAAAGCAATGAGTATTCCTCTTAGGACTGCTTTCATTGTGTCCCATAAGTTTGGGTATGTTCATTTTTATTACACTCTAAAAATTCTTTAATTTCTTTCTTTATTTCTTCCTTAACCAAGTTATCATTGAGTAGAGTGTTGTTAAGCTTCCAAGTATATGTGGGCATTCTAAAGTTTATGTTGTTATTGAGGAGCAGCCTTAGTCCATGGTGGTCTGATAGGATACAAGGAATCATTTCAATCTTCTTATATCTGTTGAGGCCTGATCTGTGATCAATTATATGGTCAATTTTGGAGAAGGTACCATGAGGTGTTGAGAAGAAGCTATATCCTTTTGTTTTAGGACAAAAAGTTCTATAGATATCTGTTAAATCCATCTGTTTCATAACTTCTGTTAGTCTCACTGTATCTTTGTTTAGTTTTTGTTTCCATGATCTGTCCATTGCAGAGAGTGGGGTGTTGAAATCTCCCATTATTATTGTATGCGGTGCAATGTGTGCTTTGAGCTATAGTAAAGTTTCTTGTACGAATGTAGATGCCCTTGCATTTGGAGCATAGAGGTACAGAATTGAAAGTTCCTCTTAGTAGATCATACCTTTGATGAATGTGAAGTGTCCCTCCTTATGTTTTTTGATCACTTTAGGGTAAAAGTCGATTTTATTCGATATTGGAATTTTTCTTGGGACCATTGGTTTGGAAAATTATTTTCCAATTGGCTTGGAAAATTGTTTTCTAAGGTAGTATCTCTCTTTGTCACTGAGGTAGTTTTCCCATACGCAACAAAATGTTGGGTCCTGTTTATGTACCCAGTCTGATAGTCTATGTCCTTTTATTGGGGAATTGAGTTCATTGATATTAATAGATATTAAGGAAAGGTATTTGTTTTTTCCTGTTATTTTTGTTATTAGAGTTGAAATTCTGTTCATGTGGCTATCTTCTTTTAGTTTTGTTGGAAAATTACTTTTTTGCTTTTTCAGGGATGTAGTTTCCCTCCTTGTGTTGAAGTTTTCCATTTATTACCCTTTGAAGAGCTGGATTTGTGGAAAGATATTGTGTAAATTTGGTTTTGTCATGGAATACTTTACTTTCTCCATCTATGGTAATTGAATGTTTTGCTGGATATAATAGCCTGGGCTGGCATTTGTGTTCTCTTAGGGTCTATATGACATCAACCCAGGATCTTCTGACTTCCATAGACTCTGGCAAAAAGTCTGGTGTAATTCTGATAGGCCTGCCTTTATATGTTACTTGACCTTTTTCCCTCACTTCTTTTAATATTCTTTCTTTGTTTTGTGCATTTGGTGCTTTGACTATTATGTGGCAGGAAGAATTTCTTTTCTGGTCCAGTCGATTTGGGGTTCTATAGGCTTCTTGTATGATCACGGGCATCTCTTTGTTTAGGTTAGGGAAGTTTTCTTCTATAATTTTGTTGAAGATAATTACTGGCCCTTTAAGTTGGAGGTCTTTACTCTCTTCTATACCTATTATCCTTAGGTTTGGTCTTCTCATTGTGTCCTGGATGTCCTGGATGTTTTGGGTTAGGAGCTTTTTGCATTTTGTGTTTTCTTTGACTGTTATGTCAATGTTTTCTATGGTATCTTCTGCATCTGAGATTCTCTCTTCTATCTCTTGTATTCTGTTGGTGATGTTTGCATCTATGGTCCCTGACTTTTCCTAGGTCTTCTATCTCCAGAGTTGTCTCTCTTTGTGATTTCTTAATAGCTTCTACTTCCATTTTTAGATCCTGGAAGGTTTTGTTCAATTCTTTCACCTGTTTGGTTGTGCTTTCCTGTAATTCTTTAAGGGATTTTTGTGTTT
>NW_022196899.1:4164688-4191779 GCF_008632895.1 Mastomys coucha
GATATCCAGGACTTGCTGTGGTGGGAGTACTAGGTTCTGATGAAGCCAAGTAGTCTTGTTTTCTGTTGATAAGATTCTTGTGTTTGCCTTTCACCATCTGTTGATCTCTGATGTTAGATGTTCTTGCTGTCTATGGCTGGAGCTTGTTCCTCCTGTTGGTCTATAGGCCTGTGTCAGCACTTCTGGGAGATCAGCTCTCCTCTAGTAAGACCTGTGTGGAGTGGGCTGTTGATCAGTAGTCCCTCCTGAGTCCTGGGGTCTAAAAAAACCCTGGAGACAGGCTCTCTTCTTGCAGGGAAGGGGCAGAGAGGGCTGTGGATCTGCAATACCTCCTAGATGTATAGGGAGGTAGAAAGGAACCTGTGCCGGCTGTCCTGTCACTTCTGAGGCCTGTGCCTCCTGGCTGTTCCCCCCTTACAAACTCACCAGAGAAAAAATGGAGATCTCACTTGAGTCCCTGGGTTGGAACACTCCCTGAAGGCAAGCTCTCCCCTTGAGGGGAAGGGGCAGAGAGGGCTGTGGATCTGCAGTCCCTCCTAGGTGACGAGGGAGGTAGAAAGGAAATTTCACTATATTTTCATAATGAAATTTAACTGTATCCCATGACCATCACTAGCCCCACCTCCTATCCCAACTTGCTTGCTTCCTCCCAAATGGTCATTATTACACTCTTAGAAAGTCTGTTTGAACCAAGATTCTTCATATGAGTTAAAAAACAAAAAACTGTTGGAATTGCCTCCGAGTCTGGTTGACCTTTCATAATGAGATGAAGTTTTGTCTCCCTTTCCTGTCAGTGACATACTTGTTCTGTATTTCTCAATAATGCCACACTGTGTACACATTCCACATTTCTTTATCCAATCACTTACCAATGGGCTATGCTGATTTCCTACACTTATGAATACTGCCATCATAAACACATGTACACATAGGGGGCTGTAAAAAAGAAGGTCTACTCTTTGTGTTTGTACGGTCTACTCAAAAGATCAACTGTCATATGAATGGATTAATTTATATTCCTTTTTTCTCACATCCTCTTTAGAATTTGATCCTTCATTTTTTGTTGTGTTTGTTTGTTTCATTTTCATGATGATAGCTGTCCTGATGTAAAGCAAGCTAGTTTAGCTTTGCATTTCCTGTTGGATATATAAGAATACTTTATGTTTGCAGTTTTGGGCCATTATTGGCAACTTGGATTGTGGTCGTGGGACTTTGTGACTGCCCTTACTGACATTTTGGTTGGTCAAGAAAACATATGCAGAAGTGCAAAAACCTTCAAGAGTTGTATGCAGGTCTCCATTTCTTCTACTTAGGCCCCATGTCCTAGAGGCTCCACAACAGTACCACCCAGGAGGAAACAGGAACCTTTGGGGGACATTTCAGACCTGAATTATAAATTCTGTCCTCAGCCTCCATAGGCTCATCACCATTTCATAATGAAAGATTATCACCACTTTTTGTTTTACTTTCTGGAGGCAGTATCTTATACCTGTAATCTAGCATTCAAGAGGTTGGGCCAGGAAAATTATGTCAGATTCAAGGCCAGTTTGGGAAACATCATGAGTTATAAGCCTACATAGGCTCAAAATGAGTGCTTGTCTCAAAATAAAATTAAAAAGTATTTTCAAGTAATGTTAAATATTTTTAATAATTTAAATGAACACATAAGGCATAGCTCAAGTATTGACAAATATATAATGAAATTTTTTCACATAAGAACATAGTACAGAATAATTTCTCTGGTCTTAACATGCTACATCCCATCTACTGAGTCATCTCTTGACCCAGGCCCTTCTCACTCATATTCTGTCAAGCAGAAATTTCATATAGCAGGACTCCTTCCAAACTTTCCTATAGCAGGACTCCTTCCAAAGTCTGTTTTTGAAGCCTGACTTCTTTCCTTCAGCAATATGCAATTGAAGTTCCATGTCATTTCATGATTTCTACCTGTTTTTTCTTTATATTTTTAAGATATAATTCCTTTAGTGTAGCTCAGGCTAGCCTTGAATATATGATTCTTTGCCTTAGTATCTAAGTACTGAGAGACCTGATTTGTACCACACCAAGCTAATTGTTTTTGTATACTGGAGATTAAATCCATGACTGTGCACATGCAAGACAAATTCTCCACCACAGAGCCATATTCCCAGCCTTTCATTTGCTTTAGTACCTAAACAACTAGCTATTTCCTGGCTGACTCCCATCCACCTATCAAAAGACACCTTTATTGCTTACAAGTTTTCTCAATTACCACAGATGGATAAAGCAAGATATTCCATGATAAAACCAAATTTACACAATATCTTTCCACAAAGCCAGGCCTGCAAAGGATAATAGATGGAAAACACCAACATAAGGAACAAAACTACATCCTAGTAGAAGCAAAAACATAATCTTTCAACAAACCCACACAAACATAATTCTACCTCTAACAACAAAAACAAGAGGAAGTAACAATTACTTTTCCTTAATATCTTTTAATATCAAAATTAATATTACCAACATATCCTAATTGATTGAAATTCAAAAATATGAGGAATTAGAAATTTGTTGATTGTCATCCAGTGGTCTCTCTAATTTGGTAATTGGAGAAATAGGTTCAATATTTTATAATCCATATAAACTTTCTTCTTGCTTGTATGTAACAGTGTCACACTTCTCCTTTCTCAGCCTCTCTATTAGTAGGATTGTTTATTTGATGTTTTTATACTATACTATGGTTTTCAGAACAGCTTACATATTTCAAAATTATTTCTACAGCCAAACGAAACATAGACAATTAATTTGGGAGTTGGCTTATAAGAGGACAACAAAGAGTGAGATTGAATGCTTTATATCAATTTTGAAAAAAATGACTTTATAAATTACTCTTTCTCTGAGATGAATGCTTTTCAAAGTTATCACAGTCAATGAACCAGATTCTTACCCTCACCTAGTGTCTCTGCCACCCTCCAAGCAGAACCATTGTTCATTGAAACAGTTGGTGAATGACCTCATGAATAAACCATCTTAATATACACACCATTTCTTAAACAAATGTAACCTGTTCCCTGTGGGCTGAGAATGAAGTCAGTCACTCAAGTCAAATAGCTTTGACCATAGCAGGAAATCTGTATCCAAAACTCGTGGCTACAACTCATTCCTTGGTGCAACAGAACTGTCAACTCTTAGCTTAGCTACCATGGAGGTAAAATACTTTGGGGATGTGAGGGTCATTGAAGTACTACAGCCTTATTACAATGAACTCCATTGTCTAAAAATTGTTCTTATTTTGGCTTCTACCACAGTAGGAGCCAAGATTTTAAGCTCTACTAAAACCACAACAAACAAACAAACAAAAAGACTTTATCTATATTCATTTAAAAAACTAATAGTGATGTATTATTTAAAAATATCATACAGTTAATATGTTTGGAGTTGTTTAAAATTTATATTGAGAAAATTGTAGGTATTTTCAGTATTTCTGTAGATCAACATCTACATACAACTGCTCAAATAATTATTGTTTTATATCAAACAACTTTTATAATATTCATTTTTACTGTTACAATATTTTATAAATTTTTAAGAATATGAAAAAATTTTTAAATGAAAAATGTCAATAGTAAGTTGTATATTTTAAAATAAATTTTATTAGTTTAATAAAATAAAAAGTAAAAAGTAAAAAACTAAAATACATATATACATATATATGCACATATATATATACACATATACATATACATAATTTCTTAGTGTGACTCTAATCAAACAAGTGAAGATCTGTATGACAAGAACTTCAAGTCTTTGAATAAAGAAATTAAAAAAGATCTCAGAAGTTGGAAAGATCTCCCGTACTCATGGATTGGCAAGATTAATATAGTAAACATGGCCATCTTGTCAAAAGCAATCTACAGATTCAATGCAATCTCTATCAAAATTCCAACTCAATTCCTCATAGAGTTAGAAAGAGCAATTCTCAAATTCATTCAGAATACCAAAAACAAACAGGAGAGCAAAAACTATCCTCAACAATAAAAGAACTTCTGGAGGAGTCACCATCCCTGACCTCAAGCTGTACTACAAAGCAATAGTGATAAAAACTGCATCGTATTGGTACAGAGACAGGCAGGAAGATCAATGGAATAGAATTGAAGACCCAGAAATGAATCTACATACCTATGGTCACTTGTTCTTTGACAAAGGAGCTAAAACCATCCAGTGGAAAAAAAGACAGCATTTTCAACAAATGGTGCTGCCTCAACTGGAGGTCAGCATGTAGGAGAATGCAAATTGATCAATTTTTATCTGTTTGTACAAAACTCAAGTCCAATTGGATCAAGAACCTTCACATAAAACCAGATACACTAAAACTAATAGAGGAGCAGAAAATTTCCTAAACAGAGCACCAATGGCTTTTGCTCTGAGATCAAGATTCAACAAATGGGACCTCATAAAACTGCGAAGCTTCTATGAAGCAAAGGATACTGCCAATAGGACAAAATGGCAACCTAATAGATTAGGAAAAGATATTTATCAACCCTACATCTGATAGAGGGCTAATATTAACTATATACAAAGAATTCAAAAAGTTAGACTCCAGAGAAACAAAAAAAAACCCTATTTAAAAATAGGGTACAGAGGTAAACAAAGAATTCTCAACTGAGGAATCCCAAAAGGCTGAGAGGCACCTAAAGAAATGTCATCCTTAGTCATCAGAGAAATGCAAATCAATACCAAGCCACTTTTAACAGTCCAGTTTGCAGGGGTTTTATATACTTGGGTACAAACCCTTTAAAAAGTACCTATTGCACATATTCTTCCTATCACCAATTTAGTTTGTCTTTGCGTTCTTCTTTAACAGTTTCTTTTATTTTTCCTTTTTTTAAGTTTGACTCTGTGTGTGAGTCTGTGTGTGTGTGTGTGTGTGTGTATGTGTGTGTCAGTATCTGTGTGTGTTTGCATGAATGTGTGTGAGTACATGTGTCTGTGTGAGTGTCTTATGTGTGTGTGCCTCTCAATATGTGTGTGTGTCAACTAAGCTAAAATTTCTTCTCTTTTTCTTTTCATAATATTTTTATTGATTATTTGGAAATTTCACATCATGAACTCTGACCACAGTCACTTCCCACCCTTCCCAGTTCTGCCCACCAATCCATATGATCACACACACACACACACACACACACACACAAGAAGAAAAGATGGGAAAACAAGTTCAATTTGTGTTGCCCATATATTAACTGTAGCATGGTTAAACTCTTGGTTCCCAGTTCCTTTAAGAGAGTCCTTCCTGACCCACATTCACACCTACACCAGAAACCATCAAATGTGGAGAGTTATGCTTCTGCATCCTTATCACATTTTTAAAGAGTTCTCTTCAATGGCTTTCTGTCTAGGCTATTACTTTGGAGGGCAGAGGGGTAGGGGCTGTCAGAGAAGCCTTCTATGTCTCTCTTTCCCAACTGTGAGTCTCAAGTCATCAATACCATGCCCTTTATAGACAGTGGGAGTACTGATCATGGACTTCCACATGGTCTCCCACATCAGCCCCAACCACAGACCTCAGCATGGTCTCCAGCAGCAGTACATACCATGGACATCAGCATGATTTCAAGTGGCACCATAGATCTTGGACATCAAATGGCCTTCAGTGGTAACATAGGCCACAGACCTCAACATAGTCCCTGGCTTCTGTAGGACCCAGGACAACCACCTGGGCCTTGAAATTTAACATGACATAGGTCAGCAGACCATGAATACCAACGCAGCATCCAGGGGCAGCATGGACCATATAAATTTGCTAAGGAAGTCCAGTCTAGAAAATAAACTCTTCATCGTCTTGGACATCCTGTCATTGAGCAAACCCATGGTAACTATGCAGCTGGGCAGTGTGTTTGGGGGCTGAGCCTGCATAAGCTCCAGGCTGCAGCATTGCCACTCTGTCAGCAAGACTCGGCCATGACATGTTGTTCTGTCCTTGACAGCCTTCTCTCACACTTGTCACCCCTCCCGATTTTTTTTTTTTTCACTGTTTCCCTCTTGGGGATTTTTTTACTGTCAGCTATAGATGAACTTTGTCCTAAATAACATGATAAACAGAAGTGCAAGTCATTCTAAGCCTGACATTCCTAAAGTTGTGTTGGCAAAGGAAGAATATCAATCTCAATTCCTTTTAACTGCTGAGTGCTGTTTCGTAATGAAAAAAAATGTCACAATACTTTTGATTTACTCATTCACAATATTTCCAGCTCTCCCACTCTGCCTTCAGCTTGCAGTTAAGTTTCTTACATATGATTCTTTTTTTATTGAATATTTTATTAATTTACATTTCAAATGTTATCCCCTTTCCCTATTTCCCTCCTTCCCAGAAACACCCTATCTCATCCTCCCTCCTCTGCTTCTATGAGGGTGTGCCTCCACCCACCCACCTACTCCCACTTCCCCACCCTCGATTTCCTCCACTGGAGCATCTATCAACCTTTCATAGAACCAAGGACCTCTCCTTCCATTGGTAAATGACAAGGCCATCCTCTGCTACATATGCAGCTGGAGCCATGTGTACTCCTTTGTTGGTGGTTTAGTCCCTGGGAGTTCTGGGGGGATCTGGTTGGTTGATATTGTTGTTCTTCCTACGGGGTTGCAAACCCCTTCAACTCCTTCAGTCCCTGTTCTACCTCCTCTATTAGGGACCACACGCTCAGACCAATGGCTGGCTGCTAATATCTGCCTCTGAATTTGTAAGGCTCCGGCAGGAGCTCTCAGGAGACAGCCATATCAGGCTCCTTTCATCATGCAGGTCTTGGAATCCACAATAGTGTCTGGGATTGGAAACTGTATATGGGATGAATCCCCAGGTGGGACAGTCTCTGGGTGGATTTTCCTTCAGTCTCTGCTCTACACTTTATCTCCATATTTGCTCCTACGGTATTTTCTTCTCCTTCTAAGAAGGATCAAAGCACCCACACTTTGGTTTTCCTTCTTACTGAGCTTCATGTGGTCTGTGAGTTGTATTCTGGTTGTTTGTAGCTTTTGGGCTAGTATTCACTTATCAGTGAGTCCATACCATGTATTTTCTTTTGTGATTGGGTTAACTCACTCAGGATGATATTTTCTAGTTCCATCCATCTGCCTAGAATTTCATTAATTCATCATTTTTAATAGCTGGGTAGTCCACCATTGTGTAAATGAATCACATTTTCTGTATCCATTCCTCTGTTGAGGGACATCAGGGTTCTTTCCAGAGTCTGGCTATTGTAAATAAAGCTGCTATGAACATAGTGGAGCATGTTCACTTATTACATGTTGGAGCATCTTCTGAATCTATGCCCGGAAATGGTATAGCTGGGTCCTCAGGTAGTACTATGTTCAATTTTCTGAGGAACTGCCAAACTGATTTCCAGAGTGCTTGTACCAGCTTGCAATCTCACCAGCAATGAAGGAGTGTTCCTCTTTCTCAACATCCTTGTCAGCATCTGTAGTCACCTGAGTTTTTGATCTTAGTCATTGTGACTGGTGTGAGGTAGACTCGCAGATTTGTTTTGATTTGCATTTCCCTGATGACTAAGGATGTGGAACATTTCTTTAGGAGCTTCTCAGCCATTCAGTATTTGTCAGTTGAGAATTCTTTGTTTACCTCTGTACCCCACTTTTAATAGGGTTATTTGGTTCTCTGTACTCTACCTTCTTGAGTCCTTTGTATATATTGGATATTAGCCTTGAATTCCTGATCTTTCTAAGACTTTTGATATGAAGGGATGCTGAATTTGTCAAATGTTTTTTCAGCATCTAATAAAGTGATCATGTGGGTTTTTTCTTTGAATTGGTTTATGTAGTAGATTATCTTGATGGATATTGAACCATCCCTACATCCCTGGGATGAAGCCTACTTGACCATGGTGAATGATCATTTTGATTTGTTCTTGGATTCAATTTGCAAGGATTTTATTGTATATTTTTGCATCAATGTTCATAAGGGATATTGGTCTGAATTTCTCTTTCTTTCTTTGGTCTTTGTGTGGTGTAGGTATCAGCATAATTGTGGTTTCATTTGAATGAATTGGGTAGTGTTCCTTCTGTTTCTACTTTGTGGAATAGTTTGAAGAGTATTGGTATTAGGACTTCTTTAAAGGTCTGATAGAATTCTCCACTGAACCTATCTGGTCCTGGGCTTTTTTTTAGTTGGGAGACTATTAATGACTGCTTCTATTTCTTTAGGGGTCATGGGACAGTTTAGATGGTTTATCTGATCCTGTTTTAACTTTGGCATCTTGTATATGTCTATAAAATTGTCCATTTCATCCAGATTTTTCAATTTAGTTGAGTATAAGCTTTTGGAGCAGGATCTGATGATTTTTTTAATTTCCATGGTTTCCATTGTTATGTGTCCCTTTTCATTTCTGATTTTATTAATTTGGATACTGACTCTGTGCTCTCTGGTTAGTCTGGCTAAGGGTTTATCAATCTTGTTGATTTTCTCAAAGATCCAGCTCCTGGTTTTGTTGATTCTTTGTATAGTTCTTTTTGTTTCTATTTGGTTGATTTCAGCCCTGAGTTTGATTATTTCCTGCCGTCTACTCCTCTTGGGTGTATTTGCTTCTTTTTGTTCTAGAGCTTTCAGGTGTGCTGTCAAGCTGCTAGTGTAAGCTCTCTCCAGTTTCGTTTTGGAGGCACTTAAAGCGATGAGTTTTTTTCTTAGCACTGCTTTCATTGTGTCCCTTAAGTTTTGGTATGATGTGTCTTCCTTTTCATTAAGTTCTAAAAAGTCTTTAATTTCTTTCCTTATTTCTTCCTTAACCAAGTGATCATTGAGTAGAGCGTTATTAAGTTTCCATATATATGTATGTTTTCTGTTGTTTTTCTTTTTCTTTTTTTCTTTTTGTTTGTTTTGGAATTTAAGACCAGCCTTAGTCTGTGGTGATCTGATAGGGTGCATGGGATTATTTTTCAATCTTCTTGTATCTGTTGAGGCTTGTTTTGTGGCCAATTATGTGGTCAATTTTGAAGAAGGTACCATGAGGTGCTTTAAAGTATATTCTTTTGCTTTAGGATGAAATGTTCTATAAATATCTGTTAGATCCATTTGGTTCATAACTTCTGTGAGTTTCACTGTGTCTCTGTTTAGTTTTTGTTTCCATGATCTGTCATTGCTGAGAATGGGTGTTAAAGTCTCCCACTACTATTGTTTGGGGTGCGATGTATGCTTTGAGCTTTAGTAAAGTGTTTTTTATGAATGTGGGTGCCCTTGCACTTGGAACATACATTTTCAGAATTGGGAGTTCATCTTGGTAGATTTTTCCTTTGACCAGAATGAAGTGTCCTTCTTTATCCTTTTGGATAACTTTTGGTTTAAAGTCTATGTTATTTGATATTAGAATGGCTACTCCAGCTTGTTTCTTGGGACCATTTGCTTGGAAAATTGTATTCCAACCTTTTACTCTGAGTTAATGTCTGTTTTTTGCCACTAAGTTGTGTTTCCTGTATGCAGCAAAATGCTGAGTCCTGTTTATATATCCAGTCTGTTAGTCTATGTCTTTTTATCAGGGAATTGAGTCTGTTGATGTTAAGAGATATTAATAATTCCTGTTACTTTTGTTTTTAGAGGTATAATTAGGTTTGTGTGGCTATCTTCTTTTGGATTTGTTGAAAAATTACTTTCTTGCTTTTTCTAGGGTGTTGTTTCCCTCCTTGTGTTGGTGTTTTCCACCTATTATCCTTTGCAGGGCTGGATTTGTGGGAAGATACGGTGAAATTTGTCATGGAATATCTTAGTTTCTCCGTCTATTGTAATTGAGAATTTTGCTGGATATAGTTGTCTGGGCTGGCATTTGTGTTCTCTTAGGGTCTGTATGACATCTGCCCAGGATCTTCTGGTTTTCATAGTCTCTGGTGAGAGTCTGGTGTAATTCTGATAGGCCTGCCTTCATATGTTACTTGACCTCTTTCCCTTACTGCTTTTAAAATTCTTTCTTTGTTTAGTGCATTTGGTGTTTTGATTATTATGTAATCGGAGGAATTTCTTTTCTGGTCCAGTCTATTTGGAGTTCTATGAACTTCTTCTATGTTCATGGGCATCTCTTTCTTTAGGTTAGGGAATTTTTCTTCTATAATTTTGTTGAAGATATTTACTGGCCCTTTAAGTTATCCTTATTTAAGGATTATCGTTATTATATTATTTAAGTTATCCTATTATCCTTAGGTTTTTTTTTCTCACTGTGTCCTGGATTTTCTGGATGTTTTTGATTAGGAGCTTTTTGCTTTTTGCATTTTCTTTGATTGTTGTGTCAATGTTTTCTATGGTATCTTCTGCCCCTGAGATTCCCTCTTCTATCTCTTATATTCTGTTGGTGATGCTTGCATCTATGCCTCCTGAACTCTTTCCTAGATTTTCTAACTCCAGGGTTTTCTCCCTTTGTGATTTCTTTACTGTTTCTATTTCCATTTTTAGGTCCTGGATGGTTTTGTTCATTTTCTTCACCTGTATGATTGTGTTTTCCTGTAATTCTTTAAGGGATTTTTGTGTTTCCTCTTTAAGGGCTTCTACCTTTTTACTTGTGTTCTCCTGTATATCTTTAAGAGGGTTATTTATGTCCATCTTAAAGTCCTCCTTCATGATCATGAGAAGTGACTTTAGATCTGAATCTTGCTTTTCCGATGTGATGGTATATCCAGGACGTGCTATGGTGGGAGAACTGGGTTCTGATGATGCCAAGTAACCTTTGTTTCTTTTGTTTCTGATTGTCTGTAGTGTTCCCTGCCCTTGCCAAATCTGACTGGAGCCTGTCCTTCACATAGTCCTGGATGAGTCCATCTGTCTCTGTGACCTTGAGATCCTGGGTGTGTCAGAGTTCCTGGGAATCAAGGGGCCTCTGAGATCCTGGTGTGACCAAGCTCCTGGGATCCTGGGATCCTAAGGTCCTGGTTGTGCTAGAGTGGAGCCTCCTCTGGAGGCTGTGGGACCGGCCGTTGAGTTAAAGCCCAAGGTAGTAGAGCACAGACTAGAAGGAACCTGAGCCACTGGTCAGGCATGATTCCTGCGTCCCTGGATCCTGCTGGTCCCAGTTACTCCCAGTGGTGTTGGAACAGATGTTGTGTTCTACTCACACCCGATCATAAGATCCTGGGCATGCTAGAATGCCTGACAGTGGAGCCTCCTCGAAGGTTGTAGAACTGGTCTCGGAGTTCACACTCAAGGTAGACTGGTGCAGATCGGAAGGAACCTGAGCCACTGGTGGTCAGGCAGGTTCATATGATTCTTTATATCCACATTTCAGAACTTTCTTGCTGAAGTATCTGGCTTGTGTTATCACTTGAGCTCTCTCGGTTACCAGCGAGCTCCCCTCCCCATTTTAAGCTCACTGTTTCATACCTCTATCTTTCCCCTATCTCCATCATTCATCATAGTAGCTTTGGATACTACAGTACATTACAGAATACATTTTCTTTTTGCCCAATCAGCTTTACATGCACATATTCACTGCAATGAGGCATTGATCTGGTCCAAGGTTTCCGGTTTCTGAAACAGCATAAATACTAGACCACTGCTGAGACTCATCTCAGATAGCCTGCTGTTGCCCAGAGTCAGAGTGATGGTGCTGCTAGGCAGGGTGACTGATGGCAGTTTCTTTGCGAGTGCCTGGCTTCCTCACACCTCTCTGGCCTTTGCTTCTGCCACCCTGAGGCTCACTGATCTCGACCTCTGTACTTTTAGCCTGTGGACAGCAGCACTGCCCAGTACTCTGTCTCTGAGCAGGGCACGCAGTATGGGCTGGAGCAGCACGGGCTGGAGTAGCAGTGGCTCCATAATGATTGCTGGTTCATTCAGTATTAAGTTATTTTTTTCCCTGGGAACTCCAGACCTTGGCACATCTCTCTGTGATTGGTCCCCATCTCCCTCCTCCTACCCTACCCCCCACCCCATCTCCTGCTAATCAGGCAAAACCGTTTGTGTTTGCAGCATGCTGGCTGACAGACACATGCAGGGTATAAACTCAGCTCTGTTCAGCCATCTTTCTTTTCATTTGTGTGAATCCACATTTTTAAAACATCTTCCCATAAGACTTGCTTTTATTTTCCTTAGTTAATCTGGAGCTATTGAAGCCTAAGCATTCTCCTTTTCCATTGTCATCATTTCTCTTTGGAGTTTCCACTGGGTCTCTCAGAGTCCTCAGAGCTCTGCTGTTAATGCAGAGATAGCCACCACCGAAACTTCCTCTTTTATATGGACAAAACTTTTATTCAGTTAGAGAGCCACCCTTCTTTTGCATGATTTAATCTTACCCATTTACACCCCCAACAATGCTACTTCCAACGAATATCATTATAAGGTAAAAACATCGATGGGTAGAAGAGTGATCAGTGACCGGAGCTGATTGTTCTAGAACGAGAGGAGGGAACCATTCTAGCAAGTATTTTCTTTCATTGCTTTGGCTCGTAGACTCTCTTCTGATTGGTCCTCACTTCTTCCACCTTATTTGCCTGTCAACCCCAGCCAGTTAGGGCCTATCTGTGACTCAGTACTGCTTTGGGAATATTGCTTTCATCAGTACAGTGCTCAGTAGGAGCCCAACACTCAGGTCCACAACTGAGGCAGGCCAGCCTCCTAGTTCCACTGTGGGAAATGCACTTCCACATTGTATTAGAAGGCTTGTTCCCATATTCAGCACTTTCACTGGTCCTGCTCACTTAAAGGGAACCATGTTTGACAGGCCCGCTGCTCGTGATTCTTCTGATCTCCCTGGCAACCCAGCCAGACTTTCACATCCTCTGACCATGGGCACCCCTACCACCAAAAATTCCCAGCTTCTGCACTTCAACTTGAGTTATCACTTCCAGGTGAACAAACTCATATTGATTGTTCACCCTTTGCTGTCTGTCTGCTTCAGTCTTTGATCCTACAGGGCCATTTGGCCAGAAGTGGTATATGGTACCACCTACAGTGACCTGGGCCCTCCCACATCAATCATTAATCAAAAAAATGACCCTCAAATATGACCTTAGGCCAGTCTGAGGGAGAGGGTAATTCCTCAACTGTGGGTTCATATTCCTATCTGACTCTGATACATATCGAATTGCCAGAAAATTAACCAATGCAAAAATCTTTCATTTCCTTAGTTAGATTTACTCCACAATTTTTAAGCTATTATATATGGTAGAGGTTCCAGGATCTTTACTCACTTTGTTTGTCGTTGGTTTATAGGAAAGCTTCTGGTTTTGGCGTGCTAATTTTGTGTGTTACACTTTGGTGAATGTGGTCATCAGCTTTAGGAAGCTCCTTATGGATTCTTTAGGGTCTTTTATGTATAGAATCAGAGCATCTGCATATAATGGCACTTTATTCCTTCCCTGTCTGTATTTTCTTTTTCTTCATCTTTTGTTTTATTGATTGAGCTAAGACTTCAAACACTCTTGAACAGGAGGTGCCACGGACCGGGTTCTTTGCCGGGACCTCTTGTTCCACGGGATGAGAGTTCTGGTCAGGTGGGCAACAATCCGGCGAATGACAGATAGAGTTTGACACAAGGACGTGCTGAGTCTGAAGGTATTTCTTAGAAATGGCATGAGGCTTTTACAGTCATTGCAAAAGAGAGATGGTAAATCTGGCAGCTCAGCAGTTGAGGTACATCTGAGGCCACCTGAAACACACTGGGTCTAAAGCAGCAGCTATCTCCTCTGGACTGATGCTGCATCCCCCGGGCCCAGGCTCTCTGGGCTGCAAGAGGCTCGAAGCTTGAATCTGAATGAATGAATCTGTCCAAGTCTAAGTCTAACCCCATGCACAAAGTGAAAACCAGGCTTATATGGTATACAGAAAACAGGGTGAATGACAAAAGTCACATAGGTAGGTGACAGTCATATCAAGGTCGGTAGGATCAGGTATCCAGGTGTGAAGCAGGCAGAAGAGCAGTGGTGCCCTCCCCGATGGGGCTATTTTGGTATTCCCATGCTAATTCTCTAGGTCTGTTGGTGACAAGCACCAGGAAGTTCCAATCTAGCAGTTCCTGAGAATGCCCTTAAGTGAGGGAAGTCCTTCGATTATTCTGGTATGTAAAACAGTTGTGTCTTCTGTGGGACTGCCCTGAGAATTCTAAGTATGTTAACAGTTATCAATAATGCCTGACCTCTGTTGCTAACTCTGAGGACGTCCTATCTGATAAGGCAGCTTTCTTGTGAGAAATTCCAAGCTAAGGACAACTTGGAAATAAATTAGGATATATTGGAACGCTGTGCTGGCCAGGGAACAATGTTTAATCTTAGTTTTAACTATTTATGAATCATTTCTTGGGACGTCTTTATGCCTGAATAAGAAGGCATGTTGAGTATTGGAAAGACTAATCCGGAACACGTCTGAGTTAGGAGATGCCAGTGACTGACTGAATACCCAGGAGGCAAGCTCCCTTTGAAGTCCTACGCCTCTGCCTGACAAGCAGAATTTACTGGAGGTTTAACATGATCCAATGGATGACCACAGGTCCAAAAGCTATATGGACAGCACAAATTGCAGTGGACAGATTATTGAATTTAGGAAAAGGAAGAAAGTAAGTTGGGGTAGAAAAGTGGGAGTGGATTTAAGAGGAGTTAAGAGGTGTTGGGTAAATATGATTGTCTTACTTTTCTACTGCTATGAAGAGATGCTATAACCATCACACCTTATAAAAGTAAGCACTTAGTTTAGGACTCATAGGTCTAGATTATTATAGATCATCATAACAAGTGGCAGGCCTGAAATAGCAGCTAGAAAATTACATATTGAGACGAACAACCACAAGGCAGAAGGAGAGAGCGCTAACTGAGAATTGTGTGAGCTTTGGAATCCTCAGAGTTCACTGCCACTAATACATTTCCAACAAGCCATACATACCTCCTAATCCTTCCCAAAGTGTTCCACCAACTACAGATAAAGCATTCAAATATATATGGGGGCCATTCACTTTCAAACCATCACAATAATTAAAATACATTTATGAAATTCTCAAAGAATAAAAGTATTTTTTTAAATAGTGGCTTTTACCCACCCCAAACCTACATTCCACTAGGTCATTAGCATATACACTTATAATGCAGTGTCATTCTTGCTTGGTCATTTAAAAACTCATCTAGATGTGCAAGAAAGTATAATTTTATATTATTCTAGTAGCTTATAATTTCAAAAATTTGTAGATACAGTTACTTTTGTGAGAGTGTATTAAAAAGACAAATTTCCTTATTAGTCAGTATATGTATACCAAGTATCATCTTATTCCAAATATTATTGTTCAACCATAGTTTCATTATTGAGAGAAAATTGTAGTAAATTGCATATTGGGACCTCCCTCTTGATTTATACAGTAAATTTTATAACAGTGTCTCTATCAAATTTTAATTTACAAAATCTCTGGAAATAGAGAACAATAAAACCATTGTTTGAGATATTAACTTTGTGATAAAAGGGCTGTATAAGATTTCTTTGTAGTATGGTAACTGCTAGCTAGTCCTAGGTCTATGCCCTGAAAATTATAAGCAACTATAAAACTCATACTTATATCCCTTGAAGGACAGAAAGATGTAAGAACAGAGGAAATTTGCTATTTTATTACGCTAGCCACTTAAACACTATGACATCACGTGGAAATCTTCCAGTCTACACAGAATCGACCCTTCTTCCAGGACATCATTGGAAATGCTGTATCAAGGGCCAACCGTCCTACAGAAAGGCAAAAGATCCCAAAAGCTTCACAAGGGTCTGGACCAGATACAAAGCTGCTCTAAATTCTCTGTCTGTCACTGTACCTTTCCTTGCCAGTTTTTGTCCGATATCATTTTGCTGTCCCTTTTACAAGAACTTGCGTTTTGCCACTGATCTGACCTCTTCTCTTAAGTGCTTACATCAGCAGCTTCCTTTGACACTCTCCAGAGAGAATGACTGTTCTCTGCCTTGGAAAAAAAGCAGAGGGTTGTAAGTTTTATTCCCAGCCAGTCATTGTTTCCTCTGCATAAGCGAAGCCGCCTTGCAGGGAGCACTTAGTTTACCTAGCTGCTGCTTAGACTCCCATGGACAATTCATCGGAAGAGTTATCTCCCTTGGAAATTTCCACTCTTTCCTTAAGTAAATTTTCAGTCGAATCCCAGTCTTCATTTTCAGCCCACACACTCTTCCTTTCCTTTGACACCCATTACCTGTGCCATAAACATAGTGCCTGTAAAGCCAAGTTCAAAGCAGGTCTGTGATCCCAAAAGTTAGGTGTCAGAGATGGAAGAATAAAGAGCATAACACCACAGACCAAGACCCTGTCTCAGAAACCAGAATAAAAAAAAAATAAGTAAATAAACAGGAATAATGTCTGTATTAAACATGAGTAATGTTCAAAAAGCAAGAACAAGACTCCAGGGCTCTATTTTTCCTGTATGTGTTTATCTCAAAAAGGGTCATTCACCAATGTAACACAGAGAGTTTAATTTGAGGTCAGTGAAAATTGTCAAGATGTTCCTTAGAAATCCCGCTATAACTGGCATGTGTTGCTTGTGAAAGTAGGTGAATGAAGTTCACAGAAGTGAGTTCTATGCGGGGAAGGAGCTGGAGCCCTATGCACTTACACTACCATAGGTACTCAGACATGGTGGTTCCAGATTATTTCCAAAGGAACAAAAAAAAAAAACAAGCTTATCATAAAGTAGATAGGGGGACAATAAGCCACCATTGTACATGTAATAACTCCACCACCAATATTTCTGATTCAAAAATCCAAATTCTATAAAACGGGGGTCACTATAATTCAAACATAACTAATTGTTGTTGTTGTTGTTGCGGCTGCTGCTGTTGCTGCTTCTGTTTGTTGCTCTGTTGAACTAGAATTATCTTCACATTTTAATGAGATGAAGACTTTTTAAAAAATGCTTCAATATAAGGCTAAAAAATAATAAATTAGAGAAAAGCAAGAATAAACTATATATGACAGAAAGTGATTTGTTATCCACACTCTATACTGGCACCTACTTACTAGACAAAAGATGACCACTCCCATATTAAATTCACACAAATAACCAAAAGTAATCCAGCAACTATTACAGGAAGACAAATTATGAAATTATAAAAAAGGAAAGTGACCTCAATAATAATCAAAGAATTGATAATTAAAACAATATGCAGATAGATAGATAGATAGATAGATAGATAGATAGATAGATAGATAGATAATGTATTTTGTGGGATTGATTTTATTTTTAATATTATTCTTTCAGTTTTTGTAGTATTTATATAACTTCATCATTTCTTTCTTCCCTTTTCTCCCTCAACCTCTCCCATATATCACCCCTCGCTCTCTTCCAAATTCATAACCTCTTTTTTCTTCAATTGTGACATGCATATATGTATATACACTTATTCCTAAATAAAATCTGCTTAGGCAGTATAATGTTACCTGTATGAACATGTTTTCACAGCTGACCATATAGCACTGGATAACCAGTCAGTGTGTTACTCCCTGAGAAACTATTTCTCCACTCTCAGCATTCCTTAATTGCCTGAAGCTCTTTGTGTGGGAGTTAGGCTCTTGGAGCCTACTGTCATTCTTCTTCTTCAGCTCACACGTAAGTAGTCACATTGATGAGACCTTATTATATAGCTTCAGACATTATTTGCAGACACACTCTCAGAGCAAACTTTCTTATCTTCTGGATTGTCAATCATTCTTATATCTCTTCCACAATTTTCCATGAGCCTTACATGAGGGATTTACTTTGTAGGTGTACCAACAGGGACTGGGCTCCGCAGTAGTATATTTTGAATGGATATGGGTTTTTGTAATGGTCTCCATCTGTTTACAAAAAATATTTGTTATAAGAGGTGAGGACTATACTTACCTGTGGATATAAGGACAAATATTTAGAATATAGTTATGGGTTGTACTGGTTTAGTAAAATGATCTTTATAGGTTCTTCTCCAAGATCCATGCTCTCACTAAGCCTGGACAGTTGGCCAGGTTTTCTGTACCTGGCATGACTCACCTCTAGTTGAGCAGGTCTCAGTTCTAATTAGTGAGCTGTTGGTTGGTTGGTTGGTTGGTTGGTTGGCTAGTTGGTTGGTTACTGCCAAGGTATGGGTACCGCTACTGTACCCTTACAGTTATTGTGTCATGTTGGCCACTGCTGTGACCCATTGGCATCACAGTTAGATAAGATGTGAGTTGCCTCCCTCCTTTGGAAGTTTCCATGCCTCCTTCTGATACCAAGAAAGCTAATCCTTAAGCAGGAGGCATTCAAGTCAGTTCCAGGTCAGGGGGCCGTAAGCCCTGTGTCTGAAACCCATGGTGTCTTCAGCAATCAGGACGTGTCTTCTACATCTAGAAACAATGAAAGAAGATAGCAACAGTTTGTTATATTTGAGAAATCTCTTAGACTACCCTGACCAACTACACTAAACAGAGATTCTTATACCTAATGTTGAGAATTTTGTTAGGTTTTTGGTTCCTGGAGGGTCAGCTAGATGAGAAATTTTCATTCAAACTATATATATGCATTTAAACACAAACATATATATATATAATGACTCTTTCAGACATTTGGAGGTTTAGCTTTAAAGATACATTTATATCCTGCTACCATTTTCTGTTAAATTCAATGACAATATATGGCTCAAAAGTTTGAATTTCCTAAAGTGGATAACATTCATGACATGTAAAACAGACATTGTAGTATTCTCAGAATCTTTGATACCATATATATACATGTATATACATGATACCATGTCACTGGAGGCAGTGACTACTATTACTCACCAAATCAGCATAATGAGATGTTACCAAGAACGTTAAGTAGATGAGATGGAATTGTCTTTCAAATGAAATTTTTTCTTGCGAAAGGAACATTTTTAAGATGTCAGCAATATAAAAACTAAAGAGGTGCATGAATTAATTATTTTCTTCTGACATGAACAATAAAAAAATATGCCAAAAGCCAAAACTTAAGTCAGTGCAGCATCTGCAATTTCACCCACATCTATGGCTTCTTTTGAACTGAATGTTGACAAGAAACGGAATAGCTTCTGCTTCCGCCAGGGTTCACTTCAAATTAACAGTGCTTGCAGCTCGGTACTGCTTTGTGTCATTATCTAACGGCAGGTAGTGTTTGTTAAGTCTCTCACACAGTTGCTTCAGGTTGCCTTGAACCTGAAGGTTTACGCAGTCCCTAAGCTTGACATCCTTCTGCCTCAGTTTCTGGGGTAGCTGAAATCTCAGACAAGCACCATCAAAGTCAGCTCCAAACACAAGTGACTTGTTACTTTGATACAAGCTACAATCAAGTTGGTGTTTGTGCTATTGCTCAAGCATAAATATCAACAAGACTTACTTATTACAAGACCTACTTTTATTTAACACTACAAAACAGAATATCATCTCATAAATTAAGGAGAATATAAATGAAAAGGCGTAAGTGTTGGTAAAGTTGCTGTACTTCAAACCGACCTTTTTCCTTTCTTTTTTCTCTTTTTTTCTCTTTATTTTTTTATTTTCTTTATTTACATGTCATATGATTTTTCTTTTCCCAGTTTCCCCTCCCAGAAACAAACAAACAAACAAAAACAACAAGAACAAACCCCTGTTGGCTCCCCCCTCCCCATGCTTGCCACCCCACCCTCTTCCACTTATTGGCCCTCAAACTGACCTTTTTTCAAAACTCATTTCTCATCAGTTTTTGGTTGAGCAATAGAACTGACCTGTTGGTTCCCAGAGCTTTATGCTTTCATTGTGTAAGTCTGGGAGGTATCTGACCCTTCACGGATCCTAACCCTTGTGGTAAAAATAAAACCAATGACTGTGTCAATTATACTAAATTCCATAGCTTCGACATTTTTACTTCACTTTAAGTCCAATACAGATATGCACAGTTCATTATACTGTCATCTCCAAATTACATTTAAAAATAATATTAGTGGAAAGCAATAGTAGACATGATAACCTAGCAAAGCTGATAACTAATAGTTCTCGGTTATACATAATTCTATTAGATATTCACTTAGAATAAAGCTGTTACTTAAATAACAATATAATGAAAATAATTTTAATGAAAGCAATAATGAATTGTCAAGGAGGCAATGGGAAAAGCACGTTCACACAGCATGACACATATTTCCTCTTAAACCAGGAACCAAGAGGAATCCACCAAACTTGGGAACTGTGATCCGGTCTCCTTACCCCTGTGGAAGAAAACTTCTGGGGAGGAAGATCTCAGAAAGAAACTGCCTCGTACATTGACCCTCTATAAAGCTGATTTGGGGGGGTTGGAAGTTATTACATCTAGAGCAAATGCCTGTGGGGAGCATAGAAATAGAAGTAAAAGTAAATTGTTGAACAAGAAGCAGGAAGAGGAGGAGAAGAGCAAACAGTGCAATGGTTACTTTTTTCTTCCCTTCTGTGACAAGATGATGGACAGAAGTTATTAGGCAAGGAAGGGTGATTGTTGGCTCAGAGTTTTAAAACGCATTCTGTCATGTGAGGGAGGCAGGGAGAATGGCTTCAGCTGTGACAGCAGGACCGTGAAGCAGCCGATCAGGTGTCTACAGTCAGGAGGCATAGAGCTGAAAGTTGCTCTTCCATTCACCTTCTTCTTATCACACATGGGAAGATAACATCCACATGCAACGTGGGTTTTCTCACTTCACTTGAACCACCCTGAAAGCACACCCTCCCCCCACCCCCAAAAGATATGGCCAGTGGTATGTCTCCTGGGTGATTCTAATGCCATCAGGCCCCAGTCCAGAAGACATTCAGACCACTGTATTTCTAATCATTCTTCCGTTCTGGATCAGTTCTTCCCTTGGAAGTGCTTCGTTCCTTGAGGAACTGTCTCTGCCTCCACCACTATCCTCTTGTTCTTATCAGATTTCTATTCCGAAAAACAGCCACCAGGAAATCTCAGCAGGCACTCACCAATTTTAGGTTTCTGCCTTCACAAGTAAGATTAGGGTCAACCACATCTGCCCTCTGATCTCAACTCCTTCCAGTACTAACACAGAAAACCTAACAGACAGAGAACAGTCTACACCTTGGTAGACTTTTCAGCTATACCCTGAACAAGAAAATCTCTTTCTCTCTCTCTCTCTCTCTCTCTCTCTCTCTCTCTCTCTCTCTCTCTCTCTCTCTCTCTCTCTCTCTCTCTCTCTCTCTCTGTCTCTCTCTCTCTCTCTCTCTCTCTCTCTCTCCATAATGTCTGACTAGGTCTCTGTGTTTGTTCCTGTCTGCTGCAGAAGGTACAGAGAGAAAGACTCATCTATGTGTGTACCAGAATGTCATTAAGAGACGCTCTGTGGCTACATTTTTTAAAGGACAGTAGTATTCAGTTTTACTCTAGGTCCCTGGAATATCTAGATTATCTTCTTCCATTATTTGGGGGTTTCATTTAGATTGCCTTCATATATCTACATATTTTAGGATATATTGATACTTGTTTTATCGAGTTTCATACTAATCTTCAAATGCCCCTTAATTTTAGCTATCTCTTACAATATACCCTGTCATCTCCCTTTCCATTCATTCTTTCCAATTTATCCTCCTGCTCCAGACTCTCCCAATCTATCCAGAACTATCCGGTCCATTCCCCTCTCCTAGCAAGATCTTCCCCTAGTCTCTTACTATGTACTTGACTCTGATCATGTGATTTTTCTTCTTTCAGTTTGTTTGTGTGATGGATTACTCATCGAAAATTGCCATTGTTATGTTAAAATACATCCATCTTTGAAGACTATTGAATCTTACCAAGTGCTTTTTGTAGGTTTATTGAGAGCACTGTGAGTTTTTTCACTCTGTTAATATAATATATAACATAAATATATGTGTGTGTATGGAACCATTCTTGGATCCCTCATTTGATTAGAGTGCATAATTTTTGGATATGGTGCTGGACTCAATTTGAATTATTTTGTTGAAGATATTTTCTTCTATGATAATAGAGTCATTGAACTACACAGCTTTCTTGTCTCCTAGTGTCCTGGCATCGAAACCAAAGTAACATTATCTTTTGAAACTATTTTAGAAAAGTTCATACTTCATATACTTTTTGGAAGAGTTAAAAAAATATTTATCTATCCAAAAAGTGTCAATTTAGTTTAGCTTATTTTTAAAAATTACTTTATTTTCAGTGATTTTGCCATTGTTTTTTCTTTCCTTTTTAATTTCTGTGCCAGCAACTATTGTTGTACTTGGTTCATATTGTTGACAAAATATACAAGAGGAACTATTTAAAAGGAGGAGGGCTTACTTTGCCTCATGATTTTGAAGATTTGAGCTCATATCACTGCGGGCCTGAGATAATACTAAAACACTCCATGACATGGCGAGGGCAAAGGGGAGCTGCTCTGATGACAAGAAAGTATCAAGGGCTATGGACAAACATGCCCTTTAACAAGGAGCCTCCAGGAAGCCACCCTCCAAGCAGGCTCTACTCTCTAACAGCCTATCCCTCTATAAATTTATCAAAGCATGTATCAGTTGGTGGATGTTAGCTTTAAGCTATCTCCATGATCCAGTCACCCCTCGATAGTACCATCAACTGGTGACCAAGCCTTCAGCACATGAGCCTGTTGGAGTGATATTTCTTATCCTAGCCTTAACAATTATTTTTTTTTCTCCCAGTTGCTAACTTTGGGCTTAATTTGTTCTTCTTTTGACTTTCTAGTTCCTTGAACTACGCTGTTTATGCCTTGTTTTTGATGTTGGTATTTATAGCACTAAACTTCCCACACACATTTCATGTCACTGATGTTAAAATTTATGTGCATTTCTATTGTACATCCACTGAGAACGCATTTATGATTATAGTTACCCTTGCTGCTTTTTTGCTTTAAGCTTTATACCAGAATTAGTATTGTATGCAAAGTGTGGTGACTACAGGTCTACAATCCTAGCACTCAGGGACCAGGGACAGGAGATTCCTGAGTTCAAGGTCCCACTATGTCACTGTGGGGTAGCTCTGCTCCTCACAGTGTGGCTGTTGCTTTTCTTCATGTTAGCAGCTGTGTTACAGTCTGCTCTGTTACAAGCACCTAGGAGAAGCCGTTTATTGGACTTAACAGAGCAGTAGCAGAGGAGATGTCACGGGATGTCTCTCCCTGACTGCTCACCAATTGAGACAACAGTCCCCTTGAACTGGTCATACAAGCCTTGCGTGCAAATGAAAGCTTATGTTGATAATGAGCACAGTGTGTCACTTTGCCCAGTCACAGCATTCCCTTTGCTAGGCCACCAGAAGTGCCTCCCCACCCCCCACCCCCCACCCCGCTCCGGAAATGGTTTCAAGGTCATCTATTGTTGATCAATGTTTGTGTTGGCAAAAAGTCCAGTGCAAACCAGTTAAATGAGTGACAGCTGAAGATTCAGTTTCAGGATCTGAAGCAGCGTGATCTCATTATGTGGCTTTCTTGTGGTCTCCTTGAAGTGCCCAGAGCAGC
Organism: Mastomys coucha; assembly: GCF_008632895.1. Lineage (NCBI taxonomy): Eukaryota > Metazoa > Chordata > Mammalia > Rodentia > Muridae > Mastomys > Mastomys coucha. Next base: position 4,188,087 of record NW_022196899.1, read on the forward strand.
TGGTGCTGCCGTAACAGTAATCCATCTAGACTGCTTGATGGGTAGTCTTTTGCTCAAGGCAGCGGGGACAACAGAAAGGACCCAATGGTTGCCAATTAAGGAATCAAATTAACTCATTCCTTAATACCTTTGCTTATTTACAAGAAAACGCGCACCTGATGTGCCTTGACAGTATGAACTTAAAGAAGTGGCCATGAATACTGACAGTCATTTTAAAAGATTTTGACAATAATCGAGCAATGCTTCACACCTGCCCACTGCCCCAGAGAGGGGCGTGTCCCCTTTATCTGTCTCAGGCTTACTGTGAATGACCGACCACTCTAAGCTTTTATTTCCCTAAGAAAAACTTTCTCTCTCCTTTACCTCTGAAGGACAGCTTTCGCTTTCATTACTATTCATATTTCATATTCTTGTCAAGTGCTGCTGTTCCTGCTGCAGCTGGTGCTGCTGGTGATGCCATCCGCCACCCCTTTGTAGCATGAGCATCCCACCTCCAGACTTAGGAAATATGGGACATTATGGCTTTGTCCGTGTTCTGCCTGTCTTGTCCTTCTGAGTCTCCCACAATGCACACACTAGTCATCTGATGGGTCTTCTTCTAAGTTGCTCAGGCTTACTTCAATGTTCTTTTCTTTCGTGCTGTGTTTCTTTCTTTGTTTCTTTGGATTTACTCATTGGGGGATTTGGAGGAAGGAGGTATTGTGTTATTCTTCTGACTAGTGACTTCAAATGGCCTGTCTTTAAGTTCTCTAACTCTTTCTTCTACTTGATCAAGTCTGTTACAGAAAATGTGAGTTACGGGCAATAGTGGTGGGGAATACACAACGTCCAAACACACTGTGTGCATGAATGAGCTTCTCAAAGAATTAATAAAAATGTTATATTGTTAAGAATAAAGACTTAATAGCAAATTTGGTTTAGTCACCTACTGCTTCTTTACCAGATTTGGAACAGACCAGCAATGCACATTCTGAATAAATTAACAAATAAGTGTTTTTCCAAGCATATTATGTTACTAATGACAGCAATCATTCAGAATATAGAGTCCCTTATCTTCAGTGTCAATGCAGCCATCAGTTAATGGTATTGGAATTACTAAACACTTTAGGAAGATTTCTCAGATGAAATAAAAAAACCTCATTTAGTTTAATAGCCTCAGTTGTAGGGGAGGGACCATGTCCCCACATTATGGGGTAACACCATTTAAGCTCCTTATATACATACATAATTTAGATAGCTTTAATAGTAGCAGGCTTATTCAAAGGTTTTTAATTATCCCTTCCTATAGTCCCTACTGTTCCTTACCTTCCACCCCATTTAACCCTTTCTGTTCCGTTATTCTTCATCCCCCCCTTTATACCATCTGCATTCTACCTCCCTTCCTTGGAATCCACCCCCATAGGCCCTTACCGGTATTTAACTTCTATAGGTACTCCCATTTAAACAAAACATGTGTCATTGTCTTCATTCTATATTACCTCACTCAGAATGATTTTTTTCTCAAACCATCTACTTATTTGCAAATCTCATCATTTCATTTTCTTTACAGCTAAATGATAAATCCTCCATTATTTTTGTGTATTACATTTGCACTACTCATTCAACAGCTGATTGGATATGTAGACCATTTCCATTCCATTTCCTATAGTAAATAGAGCAACAAGATATGCAAATTTCTCCGTAGTAGGATCCAAAGTCCTTGGGGGATGTGCTCAGAAGTAGCATAGATAGATACGGGTAGCTCTATTTCTAGTTTCACGAGGAACACACGCACTCTGACTGCCACAGTGCCTGTACCCATTCGTCTTCCTACCACAGTAAATAAATGTTCGCTTTCCCACACCCATGTCACCATTCATTGGCACTTGGATTTCATTCATTCATTTTGGTTTTTTTTATCTCAGCCATTCTGACTTGGGTAAGATGAAATCTCAAAGAAGACTCAGTTTACACTCTTTGATGACTAGATAGGGGTACAGACGTATGGGTTACCTCTTTTTGAATTGTTCATCAGTGGAGTACCATAACAGCCACCACGCCTGTTGCTACAGTTGTTGCCATTGCTCTGGGTTACCTTTCAGAAGCTGACTATATGACTTTAATCCTGAAGACACCACACACATCAGTCACAGGACACAGGAACAAAAGTTGATACCAACCTGAAACTTAAATGTCGACTGACTAGATTTTGCGGTGTAAAAGGTTCTGTGCATGCTGCTGGAGAGAAAAGTAATCAACAGTTTTACCCATAAGGGAACCCTGAAAGCTATTCTAACAACTGGCCTTCCAAGAGAAGTCCTCTGGAGCAGTAGTGGCAAAATATTATAGGACTAATCAACCCCATTAGGATTGAATTTAAAACCAACACGACAAGACAGAACTCATGGCTTGTACTGTCAACCAGACCAAACACCATAGTTCATAAGTCAAAGGGGAGAACCTACTATTATTAACCTGCTAAATAGACATAGTGATAAACAACCTCTTAAGTGTTTATCTTCATACTCTTAGATCAGGGCATCCAGAGAAGAGGAGACATTAAATGTTCAACTGTAAATGAGACAACCATACCACACTCCTCCCCCCAGAGCTCAGGGATGATCATAGGGAAGGGTGCAGAAGGATTATAAAAGACAAAGATAATGGAGATCTGCGGCAGAACTGTATTTGCTAGGTGACACAGGACCATGGCATATGTAAGCTCGAGCAGCTGTCCAAGTCATGCATAAGATGGAGCCAGATGAAATCCTGGCATGAATGTGGAAGGGGGTTCATAAAGTCCCATCCCAAGCTGAGGCACTATTGGCAATTGATGGCTGCTGGGGGCATGGGAGGTCAGTTTTGTTCAAGGATGAGACCCTGAGAGGCTACCCATATTCCAGTAAATAGTCATCCACCCATGTGCAAACAGAGAGCAATAAGTGGTCTTGATAGGCTTTAAAAAAAAAAAACAGCATGTGAAGTTGGAAGAGACACCTACTGGGAGGACTGGGAATGTTCTCAGGGGATGATAGGAAATGTATTTGATCAAAGTGCATTATATGCATACATAAAATTACCAAACAAAATTTAAAAGCCTCATTTAAGTCACTGAATGGCTGGGAAACAGCTGTTGATGAAGCATTTGTCTTATAAGCAGGAGGACCTGGGTTTGACCCCAGAACCCACATAAAAATGACAAGCATGTCTACACCACTGCATCAGGAGAGTTCCACTGTTTTTAATGCAACAAAGTCATAACTAGTTACTTTTCCATCAATTACACAAATTTCATAGAAGACAAAGTTGCTTTAGAAGAGCTGACAATCTGTAAAGTGTTGTCTACACTCACAATCTATAAAACTTTGACAAAGATGTTTTGTCCCTCAAAGTCCTGCTTTAGTTGTCTGGTCAAGCAGATGATTGATGGCTGCCTATCCAGAACATAAAGGCAAGGTTTGCAAAGCACACTATTTTAGGTGCCTGCTGGGCACACAGACTCTTTGCTTCCAAAGTACTCTTATATACACATTAGATTAGTGGTTTAGGCTCTAGTGACTATTTCATCAACTCAAATGTTAAGTCTTTGGAAAGGTCTACAAACTCTAAGATGATGATGGTAGTGATGGTGGTGGTGATGGTGATGGTGATGGTGGTGGTGATAGTGGTGATGGTGGTGGTGGTGATGGTGATGGTGGTGGTGGTGGTGGTGGT
>NW_022196899.1:4192148-4193849 GCF_008632895.1 Mastomys coucha
GGTGGTGGTGGTGGTGGTAGTGATAGTGGTGATGGTGATGGTGATGGTGGTGGTGGTGGTGATGGTGGTTATGCTGATGATGATAAAACTCTTTCTGGCTTTTGACAAAACTGGTCAGGCTTGGTGGCATGCTCTTGCAATCTAAATCTCAGTGCTGCAGTGGCAGACAAAGACTGATTCTTGGTGCTCACTGGCTAGCCAGCCTGATCCACTTAGTGGGTCCTGAGCCAATGGAGACCAGGTCTCAAGAAAAAGGTAGATATCTCTTGATGAAGGACAAACAAGACTGTCCTCTGGTCTCCATATGCACATGCATGCATATGGTATACATGCATACACACACACATACATACACATACACACATGTACACATACACACACATATACATACACACACACACACACACACACACACACACACACACTATGCACACAGAAAGAAAAAAGCGAAGAAACAAATATATAAAATAAGAGCTATAGAAGGAATTACCCAGTAAGGATACAAGTCTGATTGAAACTAACTTGTTGTCAACGTATAGTGGAAGGCTTCTCACCAATGAATAATTTCCTCATCAAAATTTCTGTAGCCCATAAAAAAAGCAGATAAACAGTTGCTGAAGGAAGTGCCTGCCCTGAGAAATAACACACAAGCAAAAATGGCAACAATGTCGCAAACTCTCTATGCCCAACTATTTTCCCAACAGAAATTCCTTTGCTAATAACAGTTTGTATAGTAGACTCTGAACTAAGTCAGTCCAGGCAGAGCCTCTAGAACAGGGGTTCTCAACCTGTGGGTCGCGACACCTTGGCCTTGGAGAGACCCTTTCACAGGGGTAATCTAAGACCATCAAACAACACAGACATACAGACATTTTCAGTATGGTTCATAACAATAGCAAAGTTACAGATATAAAGTAGCAGCAAAAATAATTTTACAACTTGAACCAGCACAACATGAGGACCTGTATTAAAGGGTCACAGCATTAGGAAGTTTGAGAGCCACTGCTTTAGGACTTTCCCTATGTCTGGTAACTGGTTTACATTCTACCAACATGTGCATGATGACTACTCATTGTGATAGGCCAAAACTGTTTATTTTGTTCTAATACTGTCAAATTTCAAGTTCATTAACACCATGAGCAATGTTGGTAATAAAACCCTAAACCCTATCTTTTAGGAATTTTGTTCCTTTTGAAATAAATTGTTTCGTTTTCACTGTACTTTTTTGAAGAAAATGGAGTCCCGAAAGAAAAAGCAAGACTCACTCTTCTACCTAAATGTTACATGAAACACATGGAAGAGGTCAATTAACTTGAGGATCTGAGAATCCGATGGACAGATTCACAGATAAAGCATACTAGAGTGGGATTTAGAGCTTGAAGGAAGCAGAAGAGAGAATAAGCCAGAGACAAATAGAGACAAAATGAGGGTCTGAAAAGAGCCTTCGTCTGTTTGCTTCTTTTTAAAAGTGTCTAAATTCTTGGGAATCTATAAAGTAAAGAGGCTTATTTGGCTCGTGGCTCCAGTGACTTGACAGTCCAAACAGCGTAATGCTAACACCTGGCAAGGGCTTCCTTCCATGCATCAAAATATGGCAGAGTCATGAAACTGCCCGCAGTTTCACAAACGAGATTCTCCTCAGCCAGGAGGGAATAATGAACCTGAAATAAAGGGTTAGTGTAGCCTGCGCGGTCGTCTCAC
>NW_022196899.1:4194251-4211632 GCF_008632895.1 Mastomys coucha
ACAAGTCTCTAGATTACACTACAAAGAAAGTTCAGGTGCCACAGTCCCCAGGTTCAGAAGATCTTCAGGCTGCTGCCTACTACTCAGGCAGTGGGCGTGCCCAGGCAGCTTCTTCAAAGACAAACAGTCAACAGAGAGCGTCTGTCTTAGCTCCCAGGTGTTAGCCCCCAAGCAGAGGCTGCCAGAAGTCCGATGGCTAACGTGAAGAAGGAAGGTAATAGAGTCAAAGGTGCAAAAAGAAAAAAAAGACATCCAGAGAAGGCTGAGCGTGCAGGCTGGCTGCATTTTTATAACTCATTTTGTTAGGATCCAACCCAATGTACTGGAATGGCATTAACATCCTTCCAAGCTAGTGCTGCATGACCTCATCATCTTCCGTGGGGCCCCTCCTCTTTAGGTTCATCACCATTAATTCCATTGGGGCCAAGCTTCTAGCAGATGAAACTTCGTGGGGGAAGTGCTCAAGTCAGAGCCACTAAGTATGAAATATAAGAGAGGAGCAGCTGGAAGTGTTTTGCTTTGTGAGAAAGTCGATTGTCCTGTAGCCTTAGTCAGAAACTTCCAGAGAGTCTGCACATGGTACTTCTAACTGTAATAGCTCTTTGATCCTTGCACTTTGTGCTTTAGAGCAAAATCAAGCATTTCCTCTCTCTGTTTTGTTCCTAAATACACTTCAAGTTAGAAGAGAGATGTGTCCTTAGTAGAAGCAGTAGGATACATCAAGTCTCAGTCCATGAATATTTTATAGGCAGAGAAGAATTAAAAGATCAGACTAAGTTCAGAGCAGTAACTGAATCTCTGCTCAGAATTAATGTGCCTCATTACCTGAGTGACATTTTTCAAGAGCAGATGCTGCTCATTAACCAATCAGAGCCCTAAATGAATGACACGTTCCTAGTTCAATTAAGTAATTTTAAAAGTTACGTTTGGGCATTTATGCAAACTTTCTCTTGGTGGAAACTAATATAATTCGTGCCCTAGTGTATGTCTCAAAGCTTAAGTATTTCAGTGACAGGCAATATAATCTTCCCCAATGGGTAAAATTTATTTTGGAAAAAGTAAAATTTGAACGTAGCAATGTACAATACTAATGATATGTCTACTTAAACCTAAATCTGCTCAATGCTTAGAATAACTGCTGCATTCCATTTCATTTGGAATCTTCTACTCCCATTATTTCCCTAACCTGTCATTTCAGTTGCTAAAGTACTTCTCTGTGTCCATGAGAGGTATCAGTGTTTACTTTCTGGATAGTTAGTTCCCTTGAAAAGATGGCTTGGATAACCTTATCCATCGCTATGCATAAGGCCCTTCTTGTAGCCGTCACGGGCTCCCTCCACTCTTGGAACTTAAGCATGGATTTTTAACTGGCTGTTGGCCCACATGGACTATCATGTGCTAGTCACTTTTCTTATCACTGTGGCCTGACAAGAAGCTACTTAAGGGAGGCTGGGTTTATCTTAGCAGTTTTAGGAGATGATACCAATCCATCATGGTGGACGAAATAAGGAGTTCGTGGCTGTACTTGTGACTCCTCTGTTCTGCATTAGCCCTGGAAGCAGGGACTGGACAGGAAGTAAATTTGGCTATAAGTATCAAGACCCATCTTCTCCTGGCTCACATTGTCAAGGAAGCCGTATCTCACAGAGTGTCCACAAGCTCTCAAAACAAGATCAAGTGTTCAAATCTGTGGACCTGTAAGATACGTCACCTATTCAAATCACAACAGCAAGCAACGCAATAAACAAAGACTTTCGAAGACGCTGAAGTCATTGACTTCCAAGTGGGACAGGGTGAAAGAACCTCTCCCATAGTGTAGACCATCTGAAGTAACACAGAGTACTTCAGCTTCACAACCTACTAGCCACCTAACAGGAAGCTGTTTTCAGTCACCCAGTTCTACTTCAGCCATCGATGAGTAGTGTATCCATTTGAACGACCCAGAAAGCTCTTTCCAAACTTCCAAGCTGGGCTCAGCCCAGATTGCTGACTCTCAGAACCATAAGCAAATGAATTGCTGTTTTGCCAATACGACCTATATGATTTGTTATAGACAATAAGTGTACTAAGAATACGGTTGCCCTCTGAAATCAATAGCCTCCATCCATTTAAAAAGGAAAAAAGAGAAATGTCTGACTGAGCAGATAAAGGAATATCAGTGTGCTAATCATCAGTTTAACTTCGTCAAAACCCCATCCCCGACTGACCCTCTCACAAATGCTCACTTCTCTAGTTAACTGAGCACTGGAAATCTGTGTGAATAATTAACTTCCGAATGGCGTCATAGAAACTTTTCTACTGTCCTGTGAATTGTATTTGCTTCCAGCAGCATTCTGGGAAGCAGCCTTCATGGACTCACATCTGTTTGTCTGCTTCAACAGGTCAGAAGGCAGGTGTCCTCCGAAAGCTTACAGGGAGATTCACACACTTAGTCTAGTTCCCGGAACGCGAGCAAACTCCATTCCTGAGAGGTTTGGACCAGAGAGGGGAGTCATGATCCTCTGTAGAAGTTTTTAGCACAAACAAATTTATCTCTTGTCTCCAGGACATAATAACTGCATCTGTTTGGGTTTGTTCACCATCACACGTGATTGTCACGCACGGTGCTAAGCAAAGTAGAAAAGGCAGAAAGTACACAAACTAGCAGTACTTGGAAAGTAACCAGGGTTGGGGGCGGGGATTCAATAGCCACAGGCCCAATCAAGTGCCCGGAATTCCAGAGGCGGCTTCTTTGACTGCAAATAGACCATCCATAGCCACGGGGGGTGGGGGAGAGGGGGGTGGGGGTGATAGTGAAAAGAAGAGGCCCAGAATCCAACTCAGCCTCAGTCGCCACCAGCCGGTCCTCTGACAAAGACGAAGAAACAGCAACGTTCTGGATTACTGATCAACATGCTATTCAACTCTAAAACTGCATCTTAAAACAAGACAGCATTACATACGCCAGGGAAAATAAGCTCTTAACTTCTTTAAAAAACAAAAAACAAAAGAAAACTGGATCAATCGGATTTCTAGCCAATTACTTACTAAAACCATAAGAAAAAAAAGATGACAGAAAACCTTGGTCAGAGAAAAATGAGACCTCCACATGAAGTAGCATCTAAGAAGTAAACCTCTGGTCTTTCTGCCTGTGTCAGGGAAGACTCCAGCGGACTGAGGCAGGTGGACAGATACAGAAAGAAGCCTACATATAAACAATGTCTTTGGAAATCCTAAAAAAAAAAAAAAAAAAAAAAAAAAAAAAAAAAGGCCAAGAATTAAAATTCCTTCAAATTCCCAATAAATTCCTTATATTCTTTTTTTCAACTGAAAAAAAAAATCTTCCTTTATTTTTGTTACTGTATGTATGTACACTTCTTTTTTCTTTCTTTTTCTTTTATTAACTATATTCTTTATTTACATTTCAAATGTCTTCCCCTTTCCCAGTTTCCCCAGAAGACATCTGAAATGTAATCCCATCCTCCTTCCTCCTTCTGTGAGAGTGTTCCCCCACCAACCTACCCACTCTCACCTCCCCACCCTGCCATTCCCCTACCCTGGGGCATCATGCCTTCACAGGACAAGGGCCTCTCCTCCCATTGATGCCATACAAGGCCATCTTCTGCTATACATATGCAGCTGGAGCCATGGGTCCCTCCATATGTACTCTTTGGTTTGTGGCTTAGTCCCTGAGAGCTCTGGGGCATGGGGCGGGGAGGGGGGATCATGCTTGGTTCATATCATTGTTCTTCCTATGGGTTTGCAAACCCCTTCAGCTCCTTCAGTCCTTTCTCTAACTCCTCTATTGGGGACCCCGTGCTCCTACAATGGTTGACTGTGAGCATCTGCCTCAGTATTTGTCAGGCTCTGGCAGAACCTCTCAGGAAATAGCTGTATCAGGCTCCTTTTAGCATGTACTTCTTGGTATCAGCAATAGTGTCTAGGTTTGATGACTGTATATGGGATGGATCGCCAGGTAGGGTAGTCTCTGTATGGCCTTTCCTTCAGTCTCTGCTCCATACTTTGTCTCTATATTTCCTTCTGTGAGTATTTTTCCCCCTTTGAGTTTTTTGAGTATAGGAAGGCTACTGTTTGAGTTAATTTTATATCCGGCCACTTTGCTGAATTTGTTTATCAGATATAGGAATTCTCTAGTGGAATTTTGGGGGTCACTTAAGCATACTATCATATCATCTGCAAATAGTGATGTTTTGACTTCTGCTTTCCAATTTGCATCCTGTTGAGCTCCTTTTGTTGTCTAATTGCTCTGGCTAGGACTTTGAGTACAATATTGAACAGGTAGGGAGAGAATGGGCAGCCTTGTCTAGTCCCTGATTTTAGTGAGATTGCTTCAAGTTTCTCTCCATTTAGTTTGATCTTGGCCACTGGTTTGCTGTATATTGCTTTTACTATGTTTAGGTATGGGCCTTAAATTTCTGATCTTTCCAAGACTTTTAACATGAAGGGATGCTGAATTTTGACAAATGCTTTTTTAGCATCTAATGAAATGATCATATGTTTGTTTTTTTTTAGTTTGTTTTTGTAGTGGATTACATTGATTAATTTCCTTATATTGAGCCATCCCTGCATCCCTAGGATGAAGCCTACTTGATCATAGTGAATGATCATTTTTTCTTTTTAATTAGGTATTTTCTTTATTTACATTTCAAATGTTCTCCCTTTTCCTGGTTTCCCCTCTGAAAAAATAAAAATAAAAAAAATAAAACATTCCCTTCTCCCTCCCCCTGCTCATCAACCCACCCTCTCTCGCTTCCTGGTCGGGCATTCCCCTACACTGAGACATAGAGCCATGAATGATCATTTTGATGTGTTCTCGGATTTGGTTGACAAGAATTTTATTGAGTATTTTTGCATCAATGTTCATAAGGAAGATTGGTCTGAAGTTCTCTTTCTTTGTTAGGCCTTTGTGTAGTTTTGGTATCAGCATAACTGTGGCTTCATAGAATGAATTGGGTAGTGTTCCTTCTGTTTCTATTTTGTGGAATAGTTTGAAGAGTATTGGTATTAGGATTTCTTTAAAGGTCTGATAGAATTCTCCACTGAACCCATCTGGTCCTGGGCTTTTTTGGGTTGGGAGATTATTAGTGACTGCTTCTATTTCTTTAGGGGTCATGGGACAGTTTAGATGGCTTATCTGGTCCCCTTTTAACTTTGGCACCCGGTATATATCTAGAAAATTGTCCATTTCATCCAGATTTTTTCAATTTAGTTGAGTATAAACTTTTGGAGTAGGATCTGATGATTTTTTGAATTTCCACAGTTTCCGTTGTTATGTCTCTCTTTTCATTTCTGATTTTCTTAATTAGGATACTGTCTCTGGCCCTCTGGTTAGTCTGGCTAAGGGTTTATCTATCTTGTTGATTTTCTCAAAGACCCAGCTCCTGGTTTTGTTGATTCTTTGTATAGTTCTTTTTGTTTCTACTTGGTTGATTTCAGCCCGGAGTTTATATTTCCTGCAGTCAACTCCTCTTGGATGTATTTGCTTCTTTTTGTTCTAGAGCTTTCAGGTGTGCTGTCAAGCTGCTAGTGTATACTCTGTCCAGTTTCTTCTTGGAGGCTCTCAGAGCTATGAGTTTTCCTCTTAGCACTGCTTTCATTGTGTCTCATAAAATTTTGAGGGTACAGTGTACCCTCATTTTCTTTAAATTCTAAAAAGTCTTTAATTTCTTTCTTTATTTCTTCTTCGACCAAATTAACATTGAGTAGGATGTTGTTCAACTTAAATATGTACGTGGGCTTTCTGTTATATTTTTGTTGCTATTGAAGATCAGCCTTAGTTCATGGTGATCTGATAGGATGCATGGGATTATTTCAATCTTCTTGTATCTGTTAAAGCCTGTTTTGTGAACAGTTACATGGTCAGTTTTGGAGAAGGTACCATGAGGTGCTGACAAGAAGGTATATTCCTTTGTTTTAGGATGAAATGTTCTATAAATACCTGTTAAATCTATTTGGTCCATAACTTCTGTTAGTTTCACTGTGTCTCTGTTTAGTTTCTGTTTCCATGATCTGTCCATTGATGAGAGTGGGGTGTTGAATTCTCCCACTAATATTGTATGATGTGCAATGTGTGTTTTGAGCTTTAGTAAAATTTCTCTTATTAACATGGGTGCCCTGGCATTTTGAGCAAAGACGTTCAGAATTGAAAGTTCATCTTGGTAGATTTTTTTCTTTGATGAGTATGAAGGGTTCTTTCTTATCTTTTTTGATAACTTTTGGTTGAAAGTCAATTTTATCTGATATTAGAATGGCTACTCGTGCTTGAAAATGTTTTTCCAACCTTTTACTCTGAGGTATTACTGTAATTTGTCACTGAGGTGCGTTTCCTGTATGCAGCAAAATGCTGGGTCCTGTTTATGCATCTAGTCTATTAATCTATGTTTTTTTTTAATTAGGGAATTGAGTCCACTGATGTTAAGAAATATTAAGGAATAGTGATTGTTGCTTCCTGTTACTTTGTTGTTAGAGGTGGAATTATGTTTGTGTGGCTATCTTCTTTGGGGTTTCTTGAAAGAAGATTACTTTCTTGCTTTTTCTAGGGTGCAGTTTTCCTCCTTGTGTTGGAATTTTTCCGTCATCTATTATCCTTTATAGGGCTGGATTTGTGGAAAGATATTGTGTAAATTTGGTTTTGTCATATGGAAGTTAATTATTCACACAAATTTCCAGTGTTCAACTAACTAGAAGAGGAAGCATTTGTGAGAGGGTCAGTTGTAACAAAATTAAACTGATGGTTAGCACACTGATGTTTTTATTTCCTTCGTCTGCTCAGTCAGAAATGTCTCTTTTTTATTTGTGCTTTTTTTGGTTAGGAGACTTTTAATGATTGCTTCTATTTCTTTAGGGGCTATGGGTCTGTTTCCATAGTTTATCTGATCCTAGTTTAACTTTGGCACCTGGTATATGTCTAGAAAATTGTCCATTTCATCCAGAGGCTATTGATTTCAGAGGACAACAATATACTAGCATACTTACTGTCTATAACAAATCACATAGAACAATGGAGAAAAGTTCCTTTACTCCAACGGCATTTTGTGGGTTTTATTAAAGTAAAAATAGTTTTCAAGACATCTTATATCTAGCCCCAATGGTTTCATTTCAAAACCAAGTTAAGAATAATATATTTTAATGTTCATTAGCTAAAACTGACCTTAGATATCTACACAGAAAATTGACCATCCACATGTAGAAGGATGAATCGAGATAATTACCTCTCATCCTGCACACACACACACACACACACACACACACACACACACACAATAAGACCTAAGACTTTGAAACTCTTAGAGGGAAAAATATTCACGGAAAAACCTTGATGATAGAGGTGCAAGAAAGGACTTCCTGAATAATACCCCAATCCCTTGGAATATAAGGTAAGCAATCTATAGATGAGATCTCTCTTTCTCTCTCTTTTTTTTTTTTTTTAAGTTGTAGGCCAGGCCAGCCTGGACTATATGAGATCCTTGTCCATTTTTTTTTAAAGATCTATTTATTTATTATACGTAAGTACACTGTAGCTGTCTTCAGACACTCCAGAAGAGGGCATCAGATCTCATTATGGATGGTTGTGAGCCATCATGTGGTTGCTAGGATTTGAACTCAGGACCTTCGGAAGAGCAGTCAGCACTCTTTAACCACCGAGCCATCTCTCCAACCCCAAATGAGATCTCCTAAAGCTAACAGGCTTCCACACAGAAGAGAAATCAGAGAACAGTTCGCTGAGATGCTCTTCACATTCTCTCTCTCCTATTAAGAAATACCTGCAATGATTTATCATCTCATCAGACTCTATGGTCACCTCCACACAAATCTGCGGTTGATTAATTAACTAAAATTGGAAGGCATCTAGATAAAGAAAAGTGCTAAGTAGTCCTATGAATAATAATTAGCACTAGTGTGGTACTCTAATTGAATTATGCATGTCAGACTGGGGAATCGATGAGCGGAGACAGGGGCAGACATCTCATGACCAAAACCGGGTAAAATGGTTTGGCTAAGGCATCACAAATAGCAAGGACAGTTATTAACAACAAAACAAAATGAGAAAAAAAAATTCTTATTGAACACCTAATTTAGGCCAGGCCCTATCCAGGATCCTGCAGCAGCCACAATACTGAATGACAAAAAGAAGACTCCACTTAAGGATCTTTCATTAATTCTCATAGAACCGTGGAACACGATCCCTAAGAGCCCTGTAGTGTGTGGCCAGGGTCGCTGGGATTCTGGGTCAGCCCTCCAGTCCCTGGGGGTGGTGAGGTAAGAAAAGGCAAGGATGGAGAAGCAGAAGAATCACACATCGCACAATGGAGATGATGTAGCAGGGGCTTCGTCCCTGGAACCGGGCAGTCGCATGCTCCTGAGAAGACATGAGTTGGATACTGGAAACAAATTACATGCAGACAACAAGGAGGGTCAAGGTAAGACTGTCTTCAGAGATACGTTTTTTTAGTTAATGTGCTCTGAGGCCCACTAATAACAGAAATGGTCTCCAGAGGCTGAGTGCATGAAACCTATACTATCTAGACCAGTGGCTACGGCTGAGGAGTGGAAGAAAAAAGGAAGAGCCTGATCAGGAATTCCCCTTCGCAAGATGGCTCTGTGCCTCCATACAGCTGGAGTGAGAGCACATCCCAGGATTCAGGACTCAAACCAGACGCCATCAAGATGACAGTGTGCCTCTCTGCTGCAAGTGGTAAAGTTCACTCACCCAGGAGTTCTGCTTATGCCACAGTGGGCCCCTTTCCTAAGAAGCTGATGCCCAATCTTTCTGTGAGTGATGAGTTTGGTTCACAAGTAAAGCTATACAAACAAGGGGTTCACCTCACTGGGTACTACCCTGGATTGCTCAGACCTTCATGATCTGCCCTGTTTTTTGATTCATATTTTTATCAGGGAGTCAGTTTCTTCTAGTTGTATGATTCATTTGCATTGCTGCTGCAAAAGAAAATGCCTGTCTTTACTTTGGCTTTACTGTGAGTTTTTTTTTTAGAAGGTCCTCGGGGGTTGCTTTCCTTTAGTAATGCTATGTGGATACCCAGAGGTTGTGATCCTCCTGTTTTCAGAGGCTCAATGTTTCCTCAAAGGAAAAATCTTTAATACACTGTTTTATAGTGATAAGCTGTAATGATGACCAATAGGTTAGCTGTAATAAATGAACTGTTTAATTTATAATACTTTCAGCTTAGAAGGATTTTATGAGGATATATACTCCATCATAAGTGGAGAAGCATGTGACTGTGATAGGAAATATCATTATATGTGTTTTATAAAAATTAACTATGCTGTGGGTGCCTATATCTGCTCCCATCAGCTCCTTCTACACTGTAGGTCTCTATATCTGCTCCCATCAGCTCCTCCTATGCTGGGGGTCTCTATATCTCCTCCCATCAGCTCCTTCTATACTGTGGGTCACTATATCTGCTCCCATCTGCTCCTTCTATGCTGTGGGTCTCTATATCTGCTCCCATCAGCTACTTCTAGGCTGGGGGTCTCTATATCTGCTCCCGTCAGCTGCAGAAGGAATCTTCTCTGATGAAGCTTGGGCTAGGCACTTACGTATAAGTACAGCACAACATCATCAGAAATCATTTCATTGACTTTATCAGTGTGTTTGGCTCTACCCTAGGTCTGTAGGCCATCCAGCCTCTAGTTCCTGGCCACTCAGGCAATGTCAGACACGAGCTCCCTCTCATAGTGTGGGTCTTGACTTAGACAAGTCATTGGTTGGTCACCCACACGAGTTCTGAGCTACCCTTAACCCAGCACATTTTGAACATATTTAGATAGAGCTCAGTGAAACCCACAGAAGATGGAAAAGAAGTATTATAAGAGCCAGAGGGGTCAAGGGCACCAGTAGAACAATGAAGTGGGACTCATGGGAACTACAGCAGCAATCATGGAGCCTGCAAGGGTCTGTGCTAGGTCCTCTGAGTACGTGCTGAGGTTGGTTAGGTTGGGGTGCTTGAGGAACTCCTCACAGTGGGAGGATGCTGTCTCGGACTCTTGCCTGCTCATGAAACACTTTACTCCTCCTACTGGGTTGTCTGATACAGACTCGATATGAGGATTTGTACAGTCTTATTGCATCTTACTAAGCTGTGTTGGCTTGATACCCCTGTGTACTGGCTGGTTTTGTGTGTCAACTTGACACAGGCTGGAGTTATCACAGAGAAGGGAGTTTCAGTTGGGGAAGTGCCTCCATGAGATCCAGCTGTGGGGCATTTCCTCAATTAGTGATCAAGGGGGGAGGGCCCCTTGTGGGTGGTGCCATCCCTGGACTGGAAGTCTTGGGTTCTATAAGAGAGCAGTCTGAGCAAGCCAGGGGAAGCAAGCCAGTAAGGAACATCCCTCCATGGCCTCTGTATCAGCTCCTGCTTCCCGACCTGCTTGAGTTCCAGTCCTGACTTCCTTTGGTGATGAACAATAACGTGGAAGTAAGCTGAATAAACCCTTTCCTCCCCAACTTGCTTCTTGGTGATGCAGTGGTGGGCAAGCCTTACATCCCTGAGATGTATTCCCACTCTCCTTTTTCCACTTCTTATTTTTAAATGTATTCTCACTAATTTGTCTAGATTCGACTCTTGAATTTACTTCACAGCCCAGGCAAGCCTTGAACTCGTAATCCTTTGACCTCTGTCTCCCAGGCAACTAGGATTGCAGTTATGAGCACCCAGGCATTGCTTCAAATGTTACCTTTAATCCTGTGCATGGCATATATACATCTTAAGTTTGGAAAACCAAAACCCAAAAAAAAGTTAAGCAAGACTTGATTGGGAATTAAGCCAACAACAGACAGCGGAGATTCATGCTCTCTCCTGGCTCATCTCTATGCCTATATTTTTGCCATAAAAGATTTATGAGTAGGGAAAAAAAACAGTGTAAAAAAGACTAAGAATACTAAGACAAATCTTGAGTTGAAGAGAGTAAAGATGACATCACTGGCTTTCCATTATATATTAATCCATACAAAATATTTAAACATATATCACAAATAAGTTACAGTAAGATATCATCTAGCAGGAGGCTATAAGCTGAAAAAAATGGCTGTTAAGCCCACGAGGAGGCCAAATTGCTTTGAGTACCTTTCAAGACATAGACCTGTGGGGGCGTCCTCTGACTGGGGGCTGATACATGAGACAGCATGCAGGTCACAGTGATGTTACGCATGTGCTTGTTACTGTTTTGATTTGATTAAAATGGCCCTACAGTCCCCCTCAGTAATGAATGTTTGCAGCCATGGCTCTTTGTCTTTAGTCTCAGATGGTTGAGCCAGAAATGGAAACCTGAGCCAAATTAATCCAATTTGGATTTTTCTCTCCTAGGAATGTATTAGGAAAATGCTGCATTGACTCTGCTAGCCAGAAACATTGGACATCTGGGAGTCTGTGAAGGCCATTTTGTCTACTATAGGCATAAGTAAGCCAAGCTGTTGAAAGAGAAAAATGGAAGACAAAAAAAGATAGAGACAAAAAATTAATGGGAGATCAGAGTGCTGAGAAACCCATGTCAACCCAGGAACAGGAGACACAGACAAAACCACAGGAGACCAAGTGGTGCCAGCTCCAGTCCAGCCCTGGGACATCTGGCTTCACTTTTATTACTTCCCTGCATCTTTTCAAAGTCCACTGTTTTCACTTAAATAATTTGAATATTTCTTGCTGGCAGTCAAATGATTGCTGATGAAAACAGAAATATATTCCAAAGGAAAGAGAATAGTAAGAAAAACCCATAAGAATCTCAATGATCCATGTTTTAATTCATTTACTTCGGCAGAACCCACCAGGGGAACTTCAAACTGAAGATGTTCCCACAATAGTCTAGATGGGAAGGATTGTGCTCCTAGCCCTCAGAACACTTCTGTGGTTAGGAACGTAGGCATGAGCTCCTCTAGAAAGGCTGTCTGCCCATTTTTCTGTAAATAGTTCCAAGTCTAAGCAAACCTATAGCTTGGTCGATGGAGATGATTAGAGAGCTCCCTTTAAAAGCAAGCTTTCCTTATGGAATATAATTTTATATTAATTCTTTGCATATAATGCATTTTGATCACTCACTCCCCTACTCCTACCTTCTCCCAGGTTCACCCACACACCATCTACCCTTCCACTCTGTGTCTACTTTTAAGGCAACAAGTCCAATTTGTGTAGTCCAAAAGAAATAGTGGGGATGGGACTATCCACTGCTGGAGCATGGCCAACCTACTAGAAGCCACATCACCAAAGGAAACTGATTCTCCCTCTCCAAGAAGCCGTCGATAATTCCTCAGCTGGTGAGAGGCCCCTCCTCCAGCTAACAACGTTGGCTTGTACAAGCTCAACTGAAATAGCAGTCTTTTCACGTCTAAAAGATGTCCTTTTGCTTTTGGTACACACAAACCTCTAACCTTATAATCATTTTGTTTTATCTTCTGTGATGTTCCCTGGACTTTGCAGGCAGTGGTGGTATAGATTTGTGACTGAGTACTCCATTGACACTATCAAGATTTCAGTGAAAAAATGACACATATGTTGGCCAAAAGAATATACATACCTACATATATATATGTATATGTATATATTAGACCATAAACATATATATATATATTAGAACATATACGTATATTAGACCATAAACACTGGCTATTTATCATTGGATTATCACTTTTAATGTGAATGTGATCATAAACGGTAATACAGATGTTAATAGAATCTTCTAGAAAGTGTATGTGACTGGGAGAGGTACTATAGTCTCCATTTCTTCTAAGTAGTCCTGTGTTTTCATCTCAGTACCGACAATCCAAAAAGAAATGTGAGTCTGCGAGCACTGCCACAAGAGTCCTGTGCTGTGCATTCCCCCAAGTCATCATTTATGTGAAGCTTATTATTAGAAACATGTGAATCAAAAGCAGATTGAAAGCCACAGTCCCTTGATTTTACGTTGAAAGCAATTGCCTGACTCACTGACTGATCCTGTTTAGTTGACTGTAGATGAATCTCCTGCCCCGTGAGGATTGCTTCTAATGAATGGCTTGAAGGTGGGCTTTGATAACACACATGCGCTCCATGGCTACAAAAT
Source organism: Mastomys coucha (assembly GCF_008632895.1). Lineage (NCBI taxonomy): Eukaryota > Metazoa > Chordata > Mammalia > Rodentia > Muridae > Mastomys > Mastomys coucha. Next base: position 4,207,305 of record NW_022196899.1, read on the forward strand.
TCTGAGACTGATCTCCACTGTCTACAATAAAAATCACTTTTTCATTTATACCGATTTTACTTGAATTAATGGGGCATGGGCAGGCTCTCTTGCTCACCATTGCACGTGCCAGTACAAACTCACCTGACTCCACCTCGTGGGAGTTCCAGATTACAGATGTGCACCACTGCATCTGGCTGGGCACGGGTTCTGGGCCTACACACTCGGAACTTCACAAACTATTTCCACAACCTTTTCTTTAATGTTTTATTTAAATTACTTAAGGATAAAACTGGTTTAAGCCAATAGTTCATCTTTTGATAATCTTTTTCCTCCAAAAGGAGTCACTGCACTGCTGATGAAGGAAATCCCACCAGGACCTTTATTGCTTATTAACACCTTGGTTATTTACAAAAGTAGAACTCAACTCCTGTGTGGTTTTTTGAGTCTTGAGATGTTCTTCATCGCTTCAAATTATAAAAGTTAGGCTAGGTGTTGAACAATCTAACACATAATGCCTAGGCCTTAAGAACTGTTACTTTGTGGAAAGATGTTTCACATGTTAAAAAACAAACAAACAAAGAAAGAAACAAAACACAACAAACCAGGCTGGAGAAACGGTTCAGCAATTAAGAGCATGTGCTACTTTTCCAAAGGACCCAAGCTTTTCCCAGCATCCAGGTGGCACCTCGAAACTCTTGTCTGTAACTCCTGCCCAAGGGAATATGATGCCCTCTTCTGGCCTCCCTGGGCAATGTCATTGTTGTGCAAAAACATACAAGCAGGCAAAACACTCACCCACGTAAAAACAAATAATTTTTTAAATTTGTGTTTTTGCTTTATGAAAAGAGACATTCAAACATTTTCAAAGCTATTTTACTTCTTAGTTACACTTAAGGGTTCACGTATGTAATTATTAACTCTCTTGTTTGTTCCTTTTAATCTAACATTTACTTAACTTTCATTCATTCTCCATATATGAGTGTTTTTGTGTGCCTGTGTATGTGTACCACATGCATACCTGATGCCAACCAGTAGAGGGTGTCAGATCCCCTGAGACTGGAGTTACAGACAATGGTGAGCCACCGCGTGGGTGGTGGGAACTGAGCTAACCACTGCAAAAACCAGTGTTCTGAAGCACAAAGGAGCCTTTTGTCTTAATATTTTAACTTTCATACAAGTATCTTTTACAGTGAGTATATTTCCCCTTTCCTCCCCCTCCTGTTAGTTCCCTATGTCCCTAGACGGTTTCACTTCTACTTCCATACCATGTATACCAGCACAATTTTATACATCTACAGAAAGCCTAGGAGCCATAGATGAGAGAAAATGTGTGATATTTGTCTTTGTGAGAATGGTGGGATTCACTTAGTGTGGTTGTCTCCATTCGTGCAAAAATTCAATCTTTCTTCCATTGCACACAAGCACATACATCCTGATTTACATGTAATTGTTAGACCCATTACACACATATGCATGCATATACATCCTGATTTACATGCAATTGTGAGACCCATTGCATACATATGCATGTGCGTGCATCCTGATTTACATGTAATTGTCAGACCCATTGCACACATATGCATGTGTGTGCATCCTGATTTACATGTAATTGTCAGACCCATTGCACACATATGCATGTGTGTGAATCCTGATTTACATGTAACTGTGAGATCCTATGGCTACCTTAGCCAGGGTGCAGGATTTCTTTCACCATCGACATGGAAACTACTTCTCTATACTTCTCCCTCAGTTCCCTTGGCTAGGGTTCACCAGAACATGAGAAACTGTATTAAACTGTCGCAGCATTAGGAAAGTTGAGAACCACTGGCTTAGTCCAGTCCTTCATAGACACATAGTGAAATCGTACATCCTTAGTATCCGCATCCAGATGTGCAGGGTCTCAAACTGCGGCTCACAAACTTCTCGTGGTTCTCCAAGACACCACATCGAATTTTAAATACATTTTCTATCTAAAATAGTTTCAAGTACAAACACACTTTTGGATTTCCACATAAGTAAAGAAGAGTCGCTCACTGAGAATGTGTGTTTGGTACTGGATTAGACTGAGTTCAAATATTACTGGTTTGGTTAATTAGCACAAGCAATTAATCCTCTTAAGCCTAAAATCTCATAGTTGCAAAGTGGAGACTATAAGGTCATCTCATGACAATTAAACAAAACAAAGCTGTATTTTACAATACTAACATGAGGTAAGTAAAATTACTGATATAAATGGTTGGACTTACCTATCCTGTTAGCCAACAATCTAAAGAATTAGTTGACACAGACACACTGAAGGAAAAGCAAGCGTCCACGCGCTCTGCAAATAGCTGTCAGCTGGGAGCAAGAGAAGGCAGCCCTGGCTAAGCGGGCATGCAATTCTACTTTTCTTTCCATCTTTGATTCTTACTTTCATGGTGCCCCCCCCTTGCTGCAAATTCAAATATTTCTTTTTACATGATTTTAAGAGAGTAAATACAGTGATTCTATAAATGAAAATATAGCCTAGGCCTCGAAGGTCATGTGATCATTCCAGCCAACCCAAAGGACACGGCTGACCGAATCCAAGAGGCAATGGCATATCGAAGTGATAGATGAATTGTCAGATAACCACTCCCCACAAATGATTTCCTTGCACGAGCTGGGACTGACATTGACTGAGAAATGGCAGGCTGTTATTCACAGAGCCTGTTAGTTAAGACACCTCTTTCACAGGCTCTCTAGTCCCTTTCCCTGGGGTAGCATTCCAGCATCCAGTGCCAGTCGGAGCTCACTGGAACTCACGCTTGTTCTGAAGGAAAAATACATTCACCCCGGGCACTTCCTGAAAAGCTCTGCAGTCAAGAAACAGACTCATACGTCTTTGTCCCTGGAATCCATTTCCCAGTTAGTTTCCTCGGCATCTGACAGATGAGGGAAAGTTCTTCCAATAGCTCAAACTCCAAGCAAGAAAAATTGCAGTCTAATTAACCTGCTAGTGGAGAACTGGCGCTACTCTTCCCCAGCATGAAAAGACTCTGATCCCCAGAAAATGAGTCTTGGGGAGCCCATTAATACTAACGCCCCAGGCACGAAGCAGGTGCATCTGCCACTTGGTTAAAAAGCCACTCCAAACCCCTAGGACATTAGGCACCCTGGAGATGACAGTTCCCCAGAAGGAGGAACCCCACCCCCTACCCCATTAAGTGTTTAGAATTTCAGGTACTAGACATGGGAAGACTTGAAGGTTTCTAGGATGCCATAATGTGCACCAACCTTTATTATGAACCATGAAGCACTGAGCTTCTTCCCCAGAACCCGAAGGCTACATTAGCACCGTGTGCTCCTCTGAACAATTTATTTCTTCCCTGATGTCTGAGAATTGTTCTTCCTTCTCTCAGCCACTGGTTTCCTGTCATTTAGGTCTACTTTGAAAATAATAATGAGGACAAATAGCCTAATAATCAAAGACAATAATAAACAGAGTTATCTTCCTTTGCATTCTTGGTTTCTTTACTCTTTATTTTAAAGAATGTATACCCACGAATATATCTACCCACGTCCTGAGCATATAGTCTATGCCAAAAGCATCTTGGAAGTATTATGCATGACATTGCCTTGGAAATTGTACTTCTGTTTTTAATCTCCTATGTTTGCATTTCAATAAGACCCAGCATGGAATGACTGTAGCTAAATTTGAGCATGAGTTTGAATTGGTGTTATTTAAAAGTGAGGGCACTTTGTTTCTGTCAAATATTAAAGTGCCACCTACCTCTCATAACAACAGAACCTTCAAAGTGCATCATCTCGCATGATAAAGGTTGCATTGTAAGTCAGTGTGAAAAACATGGATGTTGTCAAACAGTGCAAGAAAACATAAAAAGAAAAAATATTAGGTTTTCCACACTAACAAGTCAAAGATCTTAAAGATAAAAGGAACAGGAAATGTACTATGAGGTCATTTCTCTTAGAAATGTCAGAGAAACTATACCATGAGGTCTCACCAACAGCTGCCTAACCTTGACCTGAACAAGGATGACATCAATAGATGTACTAAGGGAGAAAGCTGACAAGGCCTCGTCCCTACTCAAGAACAAGCAACTAGGGAGTGCTGGGGGCAGAAAAATAGCTCTCCCCAAGGTAGAGCACACTAATTGGTTATCCAGCACCCATGGTCAGCCCTGAGAACACATATACACAAGTAACATTATACAAACTGAACATGTTGTGTTTATATACTAGGAAGGAATGTAGCAACATTTAAAGAAAAGAGGCCATGAAAAAGGTGAATATAATATAAATGCTCAATAAAAATATGCCCTGTGAGACCCATACAGTTTAACAAGCTATCAATATGTATTTTTTTT
>NW_022196899.1:4211642-4219865 GCF_008632895.1 Mastomys coucha
TTTTTTGCACAATTTGGGATGAATTGTTCTTCTCTAAAATTGTCACGATGCCATCAGATCTATAGCACTGTTTTAATGTGTCAAAGCATTTCGATATTGTCTTCTTGGTTTTGATTTAAGACAAGCTTTTGCAATGCAGCTAGGCTGGCCTCACATTCACTAGGTATCCCACATCAATTTTGGACTTACTGAACCTCTTACCTTCAGTGCTGGAATAACAGGTATGCATGACCATGCACAGCTCATATCATGTCTTCAAGGTAGTGTTTCTTGCCTGGTATGGAGGATCGAGCATCCAAGGCCACCCTGGCTTATGTAGAAAAACCCTATCTTAAATAACCAAAATGAATTAAAAGAATAGCAGAAAGGAGGGAGAAAGAGGGGGAGGGGAAGGGAGGAAAGGAGGAAGGGAGGGAGGGTAGAAGTTTAGAGTCAGGAACTGATGCAGAAGCCATGGAAGAATGCTGCTTATTGGCTTGCTCCTCATGGCTTGGTAAGAGTGTTTCCTATTGCCACCCAAGACTAAGTAACTGCCCAGGGGTTTCACTGCCTAGGTGACCTGGGCCCACCCACATCAATTATTAATCTAGAAAATGCTCGACAGTCACTAATGGGGATGTATTCTCAACTGAGGTTCCCGCTGCCAAGTAACTCTAACTTGTGTCAAGTTAGCATAAAACCAACCAGCACAACTGACCCCTTGTCGACTTGACTCACAAACACATCACTATTTTAACAACAACCTTTCTTTCACACTTATTCCCATGATAATATATTAATATTAATATCCTAATATAAACATTCCAACTTTCTAAAATCCCTCAGCCCTTAAGAATTGAAATACTTTGAAAGTTCTGACTCTTTAAAACATTCAAAATCTCTCTAGAATTTTAAAGTGTCCCTAAAATATGCAAGGTCTCATAATTGTGGGCCCCTATAAAATAAAAAACAAATCAAATCATCTTAATTTAAATAATTTAATTATTTAATATCTCCAAAATTGAAGAACTGGGGCAAAGTCAAACAAAATAAAAGCAAAACCAAAATTTAAAAGTGTTAAGAGTTTACGTTCCTCTGGACTCCAGAGTCCAGAGTCTGGGCAGAATCCTCTCTCTCTCTCTCTCTCTCTCTCTCTCTCTCTCTCTCTCTCTCTCTCTGTCTCTCACTCACTCTCTTTCTCTGTCTCTCGCTCTCTCTCTCTGTCTCTCGCTCACTCTCTTTCTCTGTCTCTCTCTCCCTCGCTCTCTCTCTCTTTCTCGCTCTCTCTCTGTCTCTCTGTCTGTCTCTCTGTCTGTCTCTGTCTCTGTCTCTCTCTCTCTCTCTCTCTCTCTCTCTCTCTCTCTCTCTCTCTCTCTCTCTCTCTCTCTCTCTCTGCCACCCAAAGCATACACAGCTTGTCTCCTAGGTTTACGCCAGCTCCACTTCACAGCTGCTGTCCTTGCTGGTCCTCTCACGGTATTGGCATCTCCAAAATGCTGGAGTCTCCTCTGCTTCATCGAAGCCTCTCCTGGGCTCTGTTCCAGGATTCTGACCCTGCCACGTGGTACTCTTTCTCCATGATCTTTTCAATCTTGGGATTTCTACTGCAGCTGAGGCTGCGCCTTCTTCAGTGACTTCTCTAGGCTTCTTGTGGAACCAAGGCTCACCATCTCTTAATGATCCCTTTGTGTCTTCAAAACCAGCCCCTCCCGGGAAACTCTTCATCTGCCAGCACAGGGTACAGCCTTGGCCCCTCAGGACCACAGATTCTATTCGCTGGCCCTGAGAAATATTTCCAGAAGACTTTGCCTCTAGGATGTTATTATATTCTTAATCGCCACTCATTCCTCAACTACAGCATGTTATATGTTCTTATATGTTCCCACAGTATCATGTTTAGTTATGAACACTGAATGGCTTTTCTAACCCAAAGTACCAAAATCTTTCCATGATCCTCCCAGAAATATGGTCAGGTCTGTCATACAACATTCTATTCCTGGTACCAATTTCTGTCTTAAGGTTTTTATTGCTGTTAGAAAACATTATATCCAAAAAAGCAACTTGGGGAGGCACAGGCTTACTTCAGCTTACAACTCTCAGGTCACACGCCATCACTGAAGGAAGTCAGGGCAGGAGCCTAGAGGCTGGCACAGAAGCATACAGAAGCCATGAAGGAATGTAGCTTATTGGCTTGCTTATCCTGGCTCACTCAGTCTACTCTCTCTCATACCCTCCAAGGCCATCTGCCCAGGTGGCACCATCCCTAGTGACTTAGGCCCACCCACCTCAATTATTAATCAAAAAAATCCCCCCATAGGCTAATCTGGTGAGGTCATTTTTTTAATTGAAGGTCTTGCTTCCCAAATGATTCTAGCTAGTGTCAAGCTGACAAAAGAAAAAGAAGAAGAGAAAAGAAAACTAGCCAGAATGCTTAACATATACTAATCAATAAGTGTCATACACTACTGAACAAATGACAAATCATACAAAAGATTGTTTGATGAAATTTAACATTCTTTCATAATTTAAACTCTTGGAAATTGGATCTAGAAGAACCCATTCTCAACACAACCAAGGCCATGAATGAGAAGCCCACAGGTAGCACCACATTGATGGTGAGATGATTTCAGATTTTCATTTGAGATCAGGATCAAAATAAAAAGGACCACAGCCATGACTACAGTTCTACATAGAACAGGGTGTCATAGACAGAGTACCTAAATGAGAAAAAAGAAATAGCAGGAATCCAAAAAGGATTGTCAAGTTGTCATGGTTTTGTTAGTTAGTTAGTTTGTTTGTTTGGTTGGTTGGTTGGTTGGTTGGTTGGTTGGTTGGTTATTGGTTTTGGTGGAAGTCATAATCTTTCTTATTGAAGGCCTTAAAGTCTCCAGTGAAACACTACTGCATAAATTTAGTAAAGTTGTATGTCATGTATATAATATATCATCATGAATATAAAAATCACTGGTATTATAAGTATACAAAATAATGGCATTTTACACATGTATAAAATTGACCTTTCCATCTATCTCATCTCTATGACCTGCTTTTGACCACCCTATACAAACACACACACAATAGTTCCCATCAGTCCCCACAGTCTCCCTCTGCTGTCAAACCATGTATCAATGCAAGTATGCATTTTATGAATTTATGTATGTGTTCTGTACATGTGACAGACTATATGAAATTTGTCTTTTATACACATATTAACCATGATTCTCTAAAGGAATAAATCCAACAGAATGACTGTATATTACAAGGGGAATTTATTAGATTGGACTGAACATTGTGAGAGAAGCAGTCCCCCAATGGTTGTCTCCACACTAGAGGCTAAGGACCCAGTGGGGCTCAGTCCACTAGACTGGAAGCCTCATCACTTCCAACCTGTTGCTGAATTCTGAAGGGTTCCCGGAAAGGGTTCTCTTCAGGCCATATTGGAGTTGAAGAAGCTGGTTTTTCATGTCACAAAGTATGGCAGCCATAGCAGCAGAAAAATAAATCCATTCACAAAGACAGCGGAAGGGGGAGAAAAGCAGTTCTGGTTTTCCCTCTGCATACCTGGGCCATGCCAGGCCAGAAAGTTCGGTCCACTCTGAGGAGAAGTCTTCCCCTACAGATAGTCATCACAGATGCTCTTGCAGACCCACCAGTAGCATGTGTCTCGGTTGATCTTTTATCCAATCAGGTTGAGGAGGAGAGGGGGAATTGAATGAAGTTGTTCACCATAGGCTCATATATTTGAATGTCTGTTCTGCAGCTAGTGGATTGCTTCCCATACATGCCTGGTGTTTAGCCACCACTGGATTGTAGTATGCATACCAGGGGCCACACCTTCGTAGAAAACTGGGTATTGCTCTTCCAGCAGCTGTCAATTGCCATCAGCTTCTCAACTCCGGGAAGGAGCTTTGTGCCCACCTCCTCTCTTCATACTGCAGTGTCTCTTGCTTGAGCTTGCACAGGTCTTGTGCATGCTGTAACAACTTGTGGTTTCATATGTGCAGCTGCCATAATGTTTCTGAAAAAATGGTTTCCTTGTAGTCACCCACTACCTCTGGTCTTGATATTCTCGTGCCCTCTTCTGCAATGATCTCTGAGCCTTGGGAAGAATATCTGTAACAGAAATGTCCTAGTTAAGAGATTGTCATTCTGCCATCTCTTAGTCTCTGCAACTTGACCAGTTGTAGGTCTTTGTTAATAATTATCTGCTGTAATAATATTCTCCAGAAAGGAACAAGAGGTATACTAGTCTATTTATATATTGTTAAGTCACTAGGAATCAGTTGAATACAATATCCACTTAGCAGAATAATAGTAGTAGTTCCTCCCCTCTGGTCTATGACTGATTTAGTCATGGGCTCTTAGTCCCAATAATGGTGCCAGGTATGGGCCTCATCTTCTGGAGTGGGCCTTAAAACCATTCAGGAAGTGATTGGTTACTCCACAACATTGCTGTTACTATTGTACCCATGGGTGTATCTTACTGGGTCAGTAGCTATTGGAACACACTGGGTTCCCAGGTCGGTAAGACTAATAATTACTTTTCTTTTCTTGTAGCATGCATAGCACTGTCCAGAGCTATGAAAGCTAACCAGCAAATGAATCTTGCTTCAGATGAGTACCAGTGTGGTTTCTTCAGGTTCTACAACCCAAGGATGTAGTGCCTTCTGAAAAAGGATCTTACTATCAAGTTCTGGAGAATGACTCTGGTGGCTTGAATAACAAATGTCCCCCATAGGTTCAGGGATTTGAATGGTCATCAGTGGGCAATACTATTTGGCAAGGATTTCATGGTACAGTCTTGCTGGAGGAAATACGTCAGTTGGGAAGAGCTTCAACACCAAAAGCCTTGTGCTGTTTGCAGTTGATTTCATGTCATGCTTGTGACTTAAAGATGTGAGCTCCCAAATTCCTGTGCCTGCCACCATGCCTGCCACTATTGCCAAGTGTCCCTGCCAAGATGGACTCTTGTCCCTGCAGAATCATAAGCCAAGGTAAAATCTTCCTTCTACCTATTACCTTAGTCATGGTGTTTATCACAGCTACAGAAAGTGATTAGTACAGGAAACAAAAGTGACAAGAAGTCACGTAACTTACTATCTCCTCAACACTGGGTGGAGCTTGAGCATAGGACCTCAAAACCCACCCTGACAGTAATACATTTCCTCAAACAAGATCACACCTATTCGAACAAGCACACACCTCCTAATAATGTCACTCCCTGTGGGCCAAGCATTGAAACACATGACTCTATGGGGCCCAACCTATTCGAACTACCACTCCCACTTTTGGCACTGTTACCCAAGAATGTTTCATACAATTCTAGTATATTAATATGTGTGTGTGTGTGTGTGTGTGTGTGTATGTGTGTGTATAAACTCATGTTTTCAATATGGTATACAAATTAGATATTTATATGATATATAAATATACATGGTAGGTATACAAATTAGATATTTGCTGATTATAAATCATAAGGAATTTTTTAAACAATTACTTTGTATATATAATTTTACCATTTATTAAAGACTAAAGCAGATTTATATAGTGATGAGAGAGATGTGTGTGCTTGTTTTTACATAAGGATGCATAAATATCTGATACTATAAAACATAAAGCACCTTCAATATTTTTGGAGCTGAGCAATATTTTGATATTTTATTCATCAATGTTAACTTCATATAAATGTATAGTGCAAAATGGGAGAAGTTTGTTTCAGGTATTTCAGAAACTAATGATATTTCGTCCTAACACAAGACAACAATCATTTAACACATTTGTAGTCCTGGCTGTCCTGGAACTCACTCTGTAGACCAGGCTGGCCTTGAACTCAGAAATCCACCTGCCTCTGCCTCCCAAGTGCTGGGATTAAAGGCGTGCGCCACCACCGCCCAGCATTTAACACATTTTTATGAAACCCAAATAAGCAATTCAAACAGCATTTTAAAAAAATCTAACATTTCAACACAATCCAAAGATTTATCAACTTGGTAATTACATGCTGAAGAATAACAAGAGAGAAATACTAATGTTTTCTATAATTAAGCTGTTATATTTCTATGAGAGCAGAAAAAATTTGAATCTACAGTAAAAACACTGCAGTTCATAATACACAATAGTCGAGTCTGAGCTGAAACATCTCGGCACATTCGCTGATGCGTCCTGACTTCACAACACCCACAGTGCAGTGCTCTGTGTTCAGAATCAGGGCTGCAGAGCTATGAAGTGAGTCACGGGGGAGCATTCCCAGAAATGCTACCAAAAATACAGCTCTCCAGGTGCCAAGGCCAAGGAAACACCTCACAGAAGGTTCTGCCTTTGAGATGCTGGTCTCTTCCTAACCATAGCTCATTATTCAGCCCAGATGACCAGGGCCAATTGTCCTGGCAAAGTAAAAAATTCACTTCAGTAGCTCTAGTCTCTTGTTAATCAAACAGTGCTTCAAGTCCAGCTGACCAGAACCCCAGATTCTTAGTTTAAAATACCTCTCACGTGGCCCCTATTGGAGCCTTTACTTCCCTCTAAAATGTCACCAGCCAGGGCTCCGTCATCTGCGCTTCTCTCAGCCTTTGCCAGCTTTTTGCATCATTGCAACAGAAACCTGATGAGAAGCAGCTTAGGAGAAGTATGCATTTCAGCTTCCAGTCAGTCCCAGGGAGGGTGTCCTACCACTGAGGGAAAGAAGGTTTTATTAGTGCTCGCCGTCTCAGGGCCAGAAGCATGACAGCTGTTGTCCTCTCCTTAGTGTAGTATGTGCATCCGACCTCACGGTCATGGATAGAGCATAGAGAACGAAGTCAAGAGTTTCCCAGTCCTGACTACCTCTGCTAGTCAGGCCATGGTGCATGAAGGGGGCACAACCTTCCAAGACACTGTCCCCAGCCAGAGACCAAGGGTCTAAACACACCAGCCTGTGTGACACATTTCACATTCAAATGGTAGCAGATGTTAATAGACATCCATGAAAGGAAAATAGGAATGTCTGAAAGGTACAGGGAGAGTTGGAGATCAGCATGAGTCATCAGGAGAATCCAAATAAAGACACAGGGAGGTATCATGGCAAACTAACTCCTAGGGTTATTTCCAAAAGACAAAGGGACCGCACGTTAACAAGCATGTGGGGAAGAGAATCTATGTGTGATATGGATGATGCAGCCATTATGGGACACAGGAAGTGCCTCAAGTGTAGAATGGTCTTGTAGCACAGCCGCCTTCCGAACTTGGACGCTAGCAACGGAGCCAACGTGTCAAAGAGATCTGCCTAGCCCAGGTATGGAAAAATCCCAAGTACTCATTAGCAAAAGTATACAGAACACATCATTCCTCTTGAAAAACCCTTGCTTCTGAAAAGGTCATGGTTGCTAATATCTGTAACGTACTTGCTATTACATTCATTTTAAATATATCGTCTATTTGAAAGCAATAAAACAAATTTTTAAGTGCCAAAGTATATGCCTCTATGCTAACATGATGACCAATTTCCTATAAAACCTTTTTAACGATGGCTTTCCGGACATCAGAATGGACCATAAAATAAGAATAGAATTCTTTTCAAATAAACTAAGATATATGACATGATGTTATAAGATACATATATAGTAAAATAGTTACTAAGTTAAAACAAATTAACGTATCCATCACTTCATACAGCTGCAGCTGTGTATTTTCCCCATTGGTGGTAAAAAAAAAAAAAAAAAAAAACCTACACATTTAGCACAAATCCTAAATATAAACCAGGCATGGTGGCACAAAAAATGGAGTTCCAACATGTGGGAAGCCAAGGCAGTAGGATTACAAATTGGGGTCTCCCTGGGCTACATAGAGAGTTCAGAGTAGGCTACATAGCATGACTTTGTCTCAAAAAGCAATTGAAACCCTGAATACACAATCATTAATGATGTGTAATGTTTGTTTTCATCTTTATATCTAGATATTTGATTTCTTCTCTCTCCCTCTCACTCACTCTTCCTCTCTCTCTCTCCCTCCCCCTACCTCTTGATTACGTACCAAGTAAGAATTAGCAATCTTCTTTCTGTGCCTGGATGATTTCACTTTAGATTTCATTTTCTTATTCCCACAATTCTTGGTGCCTCATAAATGAAGCACTCAATTCACTCCTCAATCTTATAACAAGTGGTTGCTGGAAATAATTAAAAGCTGGTAAGTCACCGGGCGATGGTGGCTCACGCCTATAATCCCAGCACTTGGGAGGCAGAGGCAGGTGGATTTCTGAGTTCAAGGCCA
>NW_022196899.1:4219957-4232021 GCF_008632895.1 Mastomys coucha
AAAAAAAAAAAAAAAAAGCAAAAAAAAAAAAAGCTGGTAAGTCTTCATATGTTCATTTTATTCACTGGTCCCACAAGCAAAGTAACTTAGTAACTCTCTAGTATCAGAGACTCTCTCTCCTTTCTTTAAAAAGACTAATGAAATCTCCAACTACATAAAAAAATCTTCCTTATTACAAGTCAACAGTGAAGGCTACGTTACAGGGTCCTCTTCCTCAAGTCTATCCTCCCTGGCCTAGCTCTTCACCATTCAGCTCTCCACTGTGCTCGCAGGTGCTAGGGGCACTGGCTGGGCTGGATGGAGCCTCCACAGTGTCCCAGCCTCCCTTGGCACACTTGACTCCTTAATCTAGAAGAAGCCTCACAACTCCTAAACAACACCCTCCCCTGCTCGAAGCAACCTCATCCCCACTTCTAACCTACTCTGTTGCTAATTAATAGTCAACAACTTTCCAACTTTGATGCAGGTCCCTTGGTTTCCTTTTTTTCCTCCTAAAGTCTGTGACAATTTAATAGTTGACTTATCCTAACTTGCCTGATGTTTTCCTAGAATAGAACCCTCAATGTATCATAGGTTAATAATTCATATCTTTAAGCCACATAATTGTTGTATCATACGTCTATTTTCTGCAAGCTATCTTACAAAAGGGTCAAGTTGGCATGACTTGCAGATTTGTCCCAACAGCTTTGTTGTTGGGTCACCATGAGGCAGCGCCTAAGACAGAGTACTTTGTAAAGGATATATTTGAGGTGTGCAATGGAGTACAATATCTCTAAAAGGAGAAAAAATTAAGCAAAATTGGCAGAGCATGATACCTAACTGTGCCACATCATAAAACAGGACCTCAAACCATACTATGAGGAGCTCTGGAGCTGGGCTGACCTTTGAAAATTGGGACGCAGTCAGGCTCCAGGTACAGGATTCTCACGTGGGAGTGCAGAGGATGTCACATTTTGGATAAAACAACTGGAGATGATTTTTAGAAGTACAGATGATCAGACACTAGATTCTTCCATTCAGAAGGAAAATTCAGCATCCACACACAGTCCTTCAGGCAAGGCATACAAGCAAAGAGGTTGTCTAAATTTTTAAAACTCTATAATAAATTATGAAGAAGATGTAAATCCAATCTTACAAAATGATAGAGGTTTTTAAAGAAAAAAATGAATAAATTCCTTAAAGAAATACAGAAAATACAATCAAACAGGTAGAGGCCTTTAAAGAGGAAACCAATCCCTTAGAGAAATATAGGAAAATACAATTAGACAGGTAAAGGATAGAACAATCCATGACTTGAAAGGAGAAATAGAAGCAATAAAGAAAACACAAACCAAGGGAATCCTGAGATGAAAAACCTAGGGAAGAGAGCAGCAACAGCGGATGAAAGCCTCATCAAAAGCACACAGGAGATGGAAGAGAAAACCTCAGGTACAGAAGATACCATAGAAGAAACTGATATATCAATCAAAGAAAATGCTAAATCTAAAAAATTCCTGACACAAAACATCCAGAAAATGTGGGATACCATGAAAAGACCTAACCTAAGAATAATGGGAATAGAAGAAGGGAAAGAGTCCCAGCTCCAAGGAACAGAAAATGTTTTTAACAAAATCAGAAGAAAATGTCCCCAACTTAAGGGGGGGGAGGCTATAAATATACAAGAAGCTTATAGAAAACCAATTAGACTGGACAAGAAAAGAAAATCCTCCTGTCACATAATAATGAAAACACAAAATCTACAGAACAAATATTAAAACTGGCAAGGGAAAAAAAGCCAGGTAACATACAAAGGTAGACCTATCAAAATTACATCTGACTTCTCAATGGAGATTAAAAATTAGAAGACCCTAGACAGATATCTTGCAACCTCTAAAAAACCATAGGTGCCAGCCTAGACTACTATACCCAATAAAACTCTCAATCACCATAGATAGAGAAAATTAGATATTTCAAGACAAATTCGAATTTAAACAGTATCTATTCAAAAATCCAGCCCTACAGAAAATACCAGAAAGAAAACTCCAACCCAAGAAGGATAACTACACCCAAAAAACCCACCAGAAACAAGTTAATTCCATACGAGCATGAAGAAGAGAAACACACACACACACACATACACACACATCATCACTACCACCACCACCACCACCACCACCAAAATAACAGGTAACAATCACTAGTCATTCATATTTATCAGCATCAATGGACTCAATTCCCCAATAAAAATACAAAGGCTAACAGAATGGATGTGAACACAGAATCTATCATTCTGCTGCATAAAAGAAACATGCCTTAGCAATAAAAATAGACATTAATTCAGACTAAAGGGCTGGAAAAAAGTTTTCCAAGCAAATAGACCCAAGAAGCAAGCTCACCTATGTTCATAACACCATATCATCCTGAGTGAGGTAACTTAGACCCAAAAGAACGCTCATGGTATGGGACTCACTTATAAGTGTATATTAGCCATAAAGTACATGATACTGACACTACACTCTACTGAACCAAAGAAGCTAAACAAGAAGGAAGGCCCAAGCAAGGACACTTGATTCTCACTTAGAAGAGAAATAAAATCATTGTACGAGGCAGATGGAGGGAGAGAACTGGGTGGGAGAGGGGATGGGAAGAGGAATGGGGCGGTCAGGATCAGATTGGGAAGAGACAGAAGAGATGGGAAGAAGGCCATGAGAATAAATGGAATCTGAAGCTGTTGGGGGTGGAGGCGGGGTGGGAAGCATCATCTGTGCCAGAGACCTACAATAGGGGAGGCTCCCAAAAATCAATGGAATGACCTTAGCTGTGACTCACAGTATTGGGGATATAAAACCTGAAGTGTCCACCTCCTGTAGCCAGGCAGGAACCCCAGTAGAGCAACAGGACATCAACCCACCCACAAAATTTTCAACCCAAAATGTATCCTGTCTACAAGAAATGCAGGGACAAGGATGTAGCAGAGACTGAGGGAATGGCCAAGCAGTAACCGGCCCAACCAGACACCAGTCCGTGGCACTATTAATGATACTCTTTTTCTGCTTGCCTAGCATGGCTGTCCTCTGAGGAGTTTCTCCCAGCAGCTGACTCAGATTGATGCAGAGACCCACAGCCAAACACTGGATGGAGGTTGGAGACTCTTATGGAAGAGTTGGGGGAGGACAGGAAATCCAGGAAGACCAATAGAATTAACTACCCTGGACCCTTCAGGCTCTCAGAGACTGAACCCTCAACCAAAGAGCATACACAGGCTGGACCTAGGCACCAACCTCACACAAACGTAGCAGATGTGTAGCTTGGTCTTCATGTGGGTCCCAAGTGGTGGGAGTGAGGGCTATCCATGAAGCTGTTGTCTGTCTGTGGAATCCATTCCCCTAAAGCTGCTCATTTGGCCAGAGTAGGGGAAGAAGCTCCTAGATCTACAGAGACTCCATGGGCCAGGATGGGGGGAGGGGCGATATGGGAAGGGACTGGCGGTGGGGGGAGTACTGGGAGAAGGTACATCGATCAGGATATAAAATGAATAAATAAAAAAATTAATTTTTTTTTTAAAAAAAGGATCTTACTTGATGAATACACATCAGCACGGGAGAGCCAATCCTAAACTTGATTAAATACCTACAGAAGCAAGAAGCTGACAAGAATAAACAGATGATTTGCTTAGCAGCCAAACTGCCAGCAATGGATTTCTTCTATGGCCCATGTTCTAAAAGTATTAACCTCAGCACATGTAACTCATATACCTCAGTTGAATTCTAGCCTCACCCCAGAGTCGCTAATATTATTTATTGAATAGGAGCCTCAAAATCAGCAGGATTCTGTAAAGGTCCAGAAGGAAAAGGATGACTAATGCTGCAAGACTAATGTGGTCATTGTCTTCCCATCAATCAATCAGTTCAGAAGCATCACCTGACTCACTGAAGCTGACCTGGCTGCCTGTTCTTTGAAATTAGACGAGAATGCATTCATTTAACAACTGACACCAACGGATGACTGTCTTCCCATTCTCTCAACACACACCCAAGCAATCACGTTTCCTGCATGATTAGGCTACTGTCATCAAAGTGTGACCAATGCTTTGTGAAGATCACTCTGCCTTTGCAGGGACTGAAAATAAACCTCTGTTTCTTGTATCTGGAGGAAGACTGTGTGGTGATTTATCACAAAGGATTCAAAATTCCATATGTCCTCCAGAATTTCTTCTTCAAACTGAAATATGTGGTGTACAATTTATAGCAGACTATGACTGAAGACAAATAAAGCAAACCAAGGTTTAAAAGTCCAACCACACAAATGTATTGGTTAGGATAGTCTTACTTAGTAAAATTGTCTCAGATTATTTATAGACCAACAACACAATAACTAACACCTGTATAAAAATTTCAAGGAAAGTGGAATCGTTAATTAGAAAGGGGAAAGTCACACCACTTATTCAAGGTTGGCTAGACTACTCTTTGTTCTCCTGGTTAGTTCTAGATTAATTGAAAACTAGATACAAACTGGTATTACAAAGTGTGCATGTGTGTGTGTGTGTGTGTGTGTGTGTGTGTGTGTGTGTGTCATACTGAGGGTTGAATTTACAGTTTCATAGTAGCTAAGGGCTCTACCATTGAACTACATTCCTTAGTGCTTATTTTAGTTTTTTGCTTGTTTTGGTTTGGTTTTTTTGTTTTTTGTTACTTAAGACAGGATTTCTCTGTGTAGCCCTGGCTCTCCTAAAACTCATTCTGAAGACCAGGCTAGCCTCAAACTCACAGGAACATGCCTGCCTCTATCTCCTGAGCGTTGGGATTGAACTAACAACTCCTGGACATCTAGAAGTTGTTTACAACAGTTCTAAAAACTAGGATGTTAAGGGCTAAGGTGCAGATTTCTAGCTATATCCTCACACGTGATAGCCAGTGCAATATCCTGGGTTTCTTTTCAGAGGTACCAATCCCATTTAAGAGGCACCAATTCTCATGACCCAATCACTCTCTACTGCCGTCACCTCCTAATGCTGTCAGTGTGGGACTTCAGCATATGAACTGGAGATGTGTGTGAGTTTCATTATACTGACACAGCAAAAATATTAAGCCATCATGGCTCAACATGCAAACTTTGACCCAAGAGGACCAAAATTATCATAATCCAGAAATGATAGTCTTCAATTGAGAGATATAAAAGATGTTCATCAGCGAAGCTCAACAGCTTCTGATTCAACAGCAGCCACATCTTGAAATAATTCATTACTTTGAGCTGCTTCCAGTCACAACATTTTGCAGTAAACTCCGTTGTAAATGCCAGGAAGTTCACAGAAATCACCTCCCACTAATGTGTTTTAACTAATTTCTTGCCCATGAACAAAACTGCATTTCATTGTTCCTATGTCTGCAGTGATTTTTGTGTTGTAATTCTTTCCTTGATACCACAACTGTCCTTTGGTACATGTGACTAAATATTGGCTGTGCTTTTAATTAAGATAATTAAGATGAGTCATTCTTTCATAAAACGATCTTGCATCTAAAACTTCAATGGCTGGCTCCCATTTACAGAACACTTGGGGCAAATTAAATGAGCACCTCATTGGATGCAGACAGTCCCATCCAAATTGTAAGAAGTTTCACTAAAACAATTAGCCTACTTTCTGTAATAAACAAGTATGGGAAAAGGAAGAGAGCTGTGTTACAGAATAAAATGATTTGAGATGTGCAAAGGGTAGTATTTGGATCCTAATTCAATCAAGCCTTCTATAGAATAACATTGTTGAGATAATCACAAAAAGGTGATTGTGAACTAGGTGTTAGATGTATCAATAAATTATAATTTATTTATAATTTATGGTTTATATATGTAATTTATAGTTTATATATATGTAGTTTATATATTTATAGTTTAATTTATAGTTTATATATGTGTGTATACATATATATATGTACATATATACATATATATGTTGTCATGTGTCATGGAGATCCTGAAGGTTTAGTTATGGAGGACTAGTTCCTTCATGTGCTCCAGAAATTTATAGATAGGGTAAATGTTGGGGTGAGCCAACTCAAAGCCCTGGCTTAGAAATTATATAAACTATATAAATAGATAGTTTCTAAAACATAATCATTGATAAATTATAATTTGTATCAGAAATGAGGATATTTTAAGGATACATATTAAGAATTAATTTAAAGGGTGCCTGAGATTTTTTTTAAAGATGTCACAAAGATAAGAAAAAAACTCAGTGAAAGCAAGGAAAGTTTGGCAACCTCTTCTTGAACTTTGATTGGCTCTTTGTGAGTTTCACATCATGCACATCCATCCCACTCACGTCCCTGCTCCTCCATATCTGCCCTCTGCCCTTGCATCCTCCCCACAAGAAGAAAACAAAAAATGAAAATAAAAATAGATCTAGCTGTGGAAGCTGCAGTGTGTTGTACAGTAAACCCTTTTGCACAATTGACCCTACTTGCAAATATACATTGCAATGAGTCATTGGTCTGGTTCGAAGCCTCTGGTTTCTGCTACACTATCAATACTGGATTCTCAATGAAACTCCTCTCAGATATCCTGTTGTTACCCTGTGTCACAGAGATCCTGCAGCTTTGGATGTGCAGGACCGGCCCCTTCATGCATTCCAGCAGTTCATAGATAGGACAGATGCTGGGGTGAGCCAATTCAAAGCCCAGGATCTGTGCCTGGGTGGTAGCTGAGCTGGTCAACCAGATAGCTCTCCCTCTCTCAGGCTATCTAGCAGCTCTCCAGCATGAATGACTCCAGCATGACTCCAGTAATGAATGGCGCTAACTTACTTGAGTGCCACAGCTGAGAAAGGGTGGGGCCAGCTCAGCTGTGCTCCTGCCACCAGGGCCAGCTCGACTGTGCCCCTGGGTGAGGTGCAGGCTTCACTCTCAGGTTGTTGTAGCTGGCCAGGGGTGGGGCCAGCTGTCCCACGCTGCCCACGTGAGGTGTGGGGCTAGCTATCCTAGTGCTACAGCCAGCTCTGCACAGCCTGTGAACATCAACATGGCCCCAGGCAGGAGCCCAGACCAGGAACCTCTTCATGGCTTTTGGTGGTAACATCAAAGAGACCCACCTCCACCCCCACCAACCCCTGATACTGCAGGATCACAAACCCAGACGTGGTTTTTAGCGGCCATATGATCCTCAGGTGGCAGCACAGACTGTTCATATCCAGCTCGTCCTCACAACCCTGTGTCTCCACTGTGCACACAGCATCCTGCTTCTCTTTCTCACCCACCCTCCACACTTCCTTGCTCATCTCAGTGGCTTCTGGGAATCTGGGTGTCTCCTGACCCATCCATGCTTGTGGCAGTGAAAAGGGGCCATCTGGGTCACCTTGGCAACCATTTAAACTTTGCTGACATTGCATTCTGACCTTCTTCAGATCAGTTCAAATAGATCACGACAGAATTGTAACTTTGATGTTTATATACTTTGATATAAATATTTGAGAGTTCACAATTCTTAGAGTGCTCTTTCAGAAGAGGAACTTCCTTGTGCATTCTAAATTAAAAAAAATAAACTCAACAACATATCTGATAAAACAGCAGAAATATTTTTATGCCACAATAAGTGAGAAAGAGTTGTACATTTCTCTAGTTTTTCTGAATGAAATCCTAAAAATTTTAGGGGTGGTTTCTCAGTCTATAATTTATAATCAACCAACACACACTAAAAAAAAAATGTAAAATACGAAAAGTTCTGCAAGATGGGAAAACACAAGGAAATTTAGAATAAGATTCTATGATCTGAAAATTCATTTAAGATTGTGTTATTATTGAGTTGAATTTTTTATCAAGAAGCTTTTCAAAAATGCTATCTATGTCTGCTAACTTAGCTCTATTCTATAGTAGAATAGAGGAGATGGGGGGCAGTTCAGAAGGGCAAAGAATGAATTAATTACGGACTCACAGGAAAATCTTTCTGGAAACCAGCATCATGGAACCCTTTTAAGGTTAGGATTAAGGGCATTTTTCTCAAGTTGTCCTCCTCCTCCTCCTCCTCTATGACATGGAGGAATGTTTAGGTAACTCATCACCAATGTTAGTTAAACACGATGATATTCATATTAGAGCCCCTATGTTAGAGAAAAGAGCTTCCTATTTCCAGATTTCATTTCTAGGCATTTTTATAATCATCACATTTATTTACTCACTCAAGGCTTATAAACTACCAAACTGAGTGGAATCCCCAGGGAAACCAACCTCTTAGCTTCAATAATGTCTAACTAATATTCTTCCTGAATTTTAAGTTGTAAAGCGACTCAAAAAGAGAGGGAAAAATGTTGCATCAATGGCTGCCAAGGTAGCAAATAGTTTTTCAACATCACCAATTTAATGTCAAGATTAAGCTTATTAGCTCTATACCAGTCTCTTATGATTAGAGTGAATTCATCCCTAGAAGTTCAAATATAAAACCAGCAATAGAATTTGCTAATTTCAGAAAGGCGCTTTGCTTCTGGGGTGAATTATATTAATTACTAATATGCACAAACCTCACAGAGGCATAAAGTTTTAAAAATTTAGGTACAGAAATGGAGAGATGAATTAACTAAACATTCTTTAGTTGTTGGTGGTTAATGTCTGAGGAAAACAATAAAATAGTGTTTATTCTGCATTTCAAAAATAGTGCTAATAACATGGGAAGTGTGTAAACCAAAGCTGGAGGATGATTACAAATGTCTTCTAGACAGAGCAGTGGAGTTGCAAATATGAACTCACAGAGCAAAGGCCAGCATACAGAGTACAAAAGCTCAAACTAGACAAGAGTATCAGAGCAGAGAGAGAAGGTAGAGACAGATTCTCATGCCTAGAGGAGGAGCTATTGGCAATTGATAGCTTCTTAGAAAGGGAACATCATTTTTCTTTAGGGATGTGACTCCTGGCAGGTCAACCAAAGTCCAATGGGCAGTCATACACCAAAGAGTATATGAATGTCACAGTTGAACTCAGTGGGTTAAAAAAAAAAAAAAAAAAAGAAGAGACAAAAAGTTGAGTGAACGAGAAAGAGGTTGAGTGAGAGAAGTGGTGGACAGGTGGCTATAATCAAAATACAATGTATTAAATTCTCAAAAAGCTAATACTATGAGAAAACTTATGCTACCGTATTGAACCAAGAACACCAGACCTCTATCCCTGACACTCTTGTCAAATAAGTCATATTGTACATTTCTTTTTAAAGATGCCCTTTTTTTCTTCTAATCTATAAAGATATAAATATAACAAAACAACAAAACTGCTAACTAATAAACAAGTTTTTCATGTGTGATTTTGTAACTACAAAATATTCTAAATTTCTAAACACCTAGAAAATATCTGTGCCTCTTTTCTTTCAATGTTCTCTTGTAGTCAGATAAAGTTAGATCAAAACAATTCAAGTGTAGCAATGACTTATCATATCTTAGTATCTCTTAGTAAGTACTATAGAATTCTTTCCAAAAAAATCTGATTTATTAATAACAAGATCATATGATTGTATTAGATCACTTCATCATCCACAGCAACTGTTATTCTCCTGTTTAGAAGGAAATCATTTCCTTTGGCCTCCTCTCAGAGACAATTTGTAATAGACTGAACTAGAGAAATAAAAGGTGCCATTAATACAACTTTAACTTCCACAACTTCAGCTTGTTGCCATTGAAGGAGACAAAAGTTACCATTGGCCTCCTACCAGTATATATCCAATCCACTTCGTCCCTTTAAAGAATAGACAAGATATAAATAAACAATAGTAAACAATCTGGTACATGGTTTAATATGGACACAACAAACATAGTTACAAGCACCAATATGGTTTCACAGAGCTCTGTCTTTTTTAGTCACTTCAGCAATGTAGTTGTTGTTGCTGTTGTTGTTTTGTAAGTATTAGTCTACCATGTGAATCATGTTATTATGAAACAAATAAGGATGTCCACTACTCAGTCCTGGTTCTTAAAATGTTCAAATGTATTAGACGCTATAAACACAGTCACAGAACCTACAGCTAATTGTATATCTATGGAGATGCAAGACAGTTATATATGACAACCTGTCAGTTCACCCAAATCCTTGTGTCACTGCACTTACTGTACAGTGGGCTTTGGGGTGCCTACTCTTTAATCTGAGTGATTACCAATAACCATGAGAAGCACTTGCTTCAGGGAAAGATGACTAGAATGGATGCATTCTGTTTTATAGTTACATGAGCCAAAAAAAAAACTATACTTCATTTTCAGAGGCAATGTCTGGTGGTTTTGTTGCATTTTTCTCTCTATTATTTGCAAGCAAATGTGGCCTAATTGATTCAAATGATAGTCATCATCTTCCAAAACATTTTCTTTCAGAAAAAGGCCTATGTTTTTCCTCACTTTATACTTTCTAGGCAATAAAAAAGAAGCTTAGCTACATTCGTAATATAATAAAGCTTAAAGATCATTTAAAAAGTAGCTGTTGAATAGAAGAAGTAAGAAGGCAATGTACTGAATATGAAATAATCTTCCAATTCCTATTTTGCCATAATTTCCCACAACAAGGAGCATGATAACACACTGTGGTGTCAAAGAAAATAAAAGGCATTAATTGATATAGACCCAGATCTTTTAATCCATTTCACTATCTTATCCAAGTGACAATAACTCGCTATCTTAGTGTTTTACTGTAATTTATACTAAGTTATCCCCTCTTTATTTGGAAAATCATACAGAGCTGTGGTGAAGTGGCTAGAACTCCCCAAAAGCCACAATTGTTTTAAAAGCCGCTCATCTGATATCTGCCCCTGCACACACTGACCTCTTTCTCATGTTCCTATCTCTCAGGAAGGAATACTCACTAGAGAGTAAAAAAATGAGGACAGTAGAAGCTGTGTTGTGTTTTTGTGCTCACAAGTGCAGTAGATCTCATTGAATTGCCAGTTGTCACTGTAAAAGACATTAGGTGGTGGCTGAAGGTCCCATCCTCCACGGAGGTTGAAGATGTATACAGATGGCACACAGCCTGGGAAGAAGGGTGTGGTGGGGGAATATTACTCACGCAGGCATGCTGAAGCGTCCTCATGTGCGGCTGCTAACTAGCCTACTGAGAAGGAAGAAGCTCTCACATATAGTTGGGAAGTTGCTTTTGGGAAGGAAAAAAATGATCATTTATTTCCAAACCCTGCCAATTTCCATACAATACTACATCATAGTCATGGGCCTGTTGGATGACGGAAATAAATTTCTCATCTTCCTTCTCAAGAAATAATTTTATTGATCCTCATTTTATTTTATTTTATTTTGTTTTATTTTTATATTTGTGATTTATCAGGTCAGGAATGCTCCCATTCCAGTAGCTTCTTGCCATTCAGCAAGTCATCTAGAGTGTGAAAATGCCTCTACAAAGAAACCCGGAAGTGCAGAGCCATTTCAGCACCACGGAGAGTGCTTCTGCTTTTCTTCCACCAGGAGAGCATTTGCACTTCATACTGTGCTGGATACTAAAAAAAAAAAAAAAAAAAAAAAAAAAAAATCTTTTAAAGTGTAACTTAGTAACTACCAAAAAAAAAATTACCAATGGGCAAAAATCTTAATTTTTGATACCTTTAAAATTAGACAGTGTTTCATACAAGTTCATAACTGCAACGATGTTCTTTTTTCATCTCTGAGATGGAACTAATACCTCAACCACAATTCCTACATGAGTTTAGGCTGATACTATGTCAGTACAGTAGAATTCAGTCCTGTACATTGTAAGTATCCCTGATGCTGTTTCTCCAGTGCTGTGCACATGCTCAGAAAATGTAGGAATTGAGAAAGAATGGACATCTGCTAAATGTTGTTTAAAATGAGTGAATGAATGAATGAATGAATGAATGAATGCCTTGTTTATAATTTGTTTCGAAGTTCGTTGCACTTCATGCTGCTTAATCTGACTGAATGCAGGAAAATCACTCCTAGTCCAAGTTCGCTTGCTTTCCTGTATCATGTCCTTAGATGGAGTTTACGTCTCTGCCCAGGGTAGCCAAGAGTTCTCTCTTCTATGCTAAAAGGAGGAAAAGCCAGGCCACCCTCGCTCTGCTGTGAGACCCTCCTGAGATCATGGACTCTGGAGCCCAACTATGCTAC
>NW_022196899.1:4232031-4238851 GCF_008632895.1 Mastomys coucha
AAAAAAAAAAAAAAAAAAAAGACTAGTAGCCCTGGCCATTTCTGAGCCAGACCTGGGCTGGTTTGGGAGTTCCATCATCTATTTGGGAGGCCAGAATCCACCAAGGGCAGGGCCAAAGGTGAAAGAGAAAAGAAGAAACAGTAATAACACAAGCTTTAAACAGATTTTTCCAACACGCGACACACTGCGGTGGGTTCTCAGGCCCCTGTGTCTATCCCTTCTCTTTGGCAATCTGTGCAATGACACATGTGTGAGCAAAGCCTAGCCTGCTGGGTACAGGTAGCCACAGCCCAGTCCTTAGCTCCAAGGAGGCTTCTAGGCTAAGGCACCACTCCACTTGGACTGTACTATCGGGCTCCAAAATGGGGGGGAGCTTCCAGGCAAGGGCTGATTTCCATTTCAAACTGCATTCTGGTACTTTGTACTCCAGCACCATTGGCCGATCAATATTTAATGCTTGGAGATTCTGACTCTGCGGGAGTCGTGTCAGGGGACCCTGAGAGCCAATCTGCTTGAGCTTCTGCGTGATAATTATTCATGGGCTCCTGCCTCTTGCTCTTTCTCTAGCACGGTCCCACTCTGCAGACTCAGTGCCTTACTCAGACTCCTCTCTCACTCTCTCCGTGGCTACAGCTGAACCCCTCTCCTTTGCCTTCGCCACCGCTCCGGGCGTGCACATCCCTACAATGGCTAAAACAGCAATGGGTAAGAATCGCGCTTTGCTCACCACAGGCTCTATCTGGAGCCGATCTTTCCCTTTCTCTCTCCGGGCTCTGAAGACATTAAAAGATATTTTATAAAGGGAAAGATATACATAATGCAGGAACTGGGAAGGTCGGAGGGAGCTCTGAGAGTAGGTAAGAGTCCGAAAAGGAGGGGGAGGTCTTTGAAAAACTAAAGCAAATGGTTTTTTTTTTTTTTTAAATAGAAGCAGGTAAGTTTTCCTCCGATGGGTAGAAATTTTATTCTGCTTCCATATTTAAAATTAAAGTGCCCATCAGAGGGGAGGGGGCTACCTTAACGGTCTGCCTTCAATGAGGTGAAGGGACATTTCTGAAAGTGGTTTGGAACGTCCTATATTTATTCTGTAGTTTGAAAAGAAAATAGGGACAGGAAGGAGGTGATGTTGGAATAAAAGAGAAAATGCAAAGTCAAAGCGGTCCCATCCGGGAGGTTTGAGAGATGGGTGGGAACGGGGGGAGGGGAGTGGGCACATTTAATGGTATTGTCTCCCTTGGAAAAACCGCTAGTCTTGGGGCGCGGTGCGGGGAGGTAAGGCGGCCGGAGGGGTGGGGTAGGACCTTAGCTCCTTTGTTTTAGGGAGAGGGAAGGGAAACAGGAGGAGGGCGTGGAAGGAGCGGGTGGGCAGCTGCAGGGGCGGGGAAGCGTGCGCGGCGGGGAGGGGTAGAGGGACCTGGCTTCCCAAGGCGCCGGGGTGGGGTTTCTTTGTGTGTGAAGCTATGGGGGGGGGGCACCTGCAGCGCTGGGCACACTATGCGGACCGCCCCACCCTATGCAGAGTCAGGCGGTCCCCACCCAGACCCCAACTCCGCACCCTCAGTAAAAAAAGGGGCTGAATGGGGAGCTCAGCGCAACCCTGAAGAACCCAACCCTGGGGGAACAGCGGAACCCCGCCACGCCCCACTCACTCACTAGCAGCCTGCCTGCCAGAGACCTGACCGCTAACCTCAGCAGCTCCACCCTGGCCTCATTGTTCTTCATGGGGCGATCAGAGAGTGGCTTAACACATTTTTCAGAACCACATTAAATAGGATATTTAGACATAGTGGCAAAAGAAAAAAAAATCAGAAAAGGGAAAGAAGCTGGGGGAGGGGGAACTATTCTGAACTCCTTAGATCATTTCGGGGGGAGGGGAGGGGACTTTTAGGGAACACAGAAGGCTATACAGAAAATAATACAGATAAAGATGTGTACGAATGATAGAAAGGAAAAGAGGTCAAGGTCTTTAAATGAGCCACGTGCAATTTCAATTTTGTGGGTCAGACAGAGCCAAATCTTTTGGCCTATGTAAAACCGCAAGAGAGTCCAGTCTAGATCCAGGGCCTTACTTCCGAAAATGTCCAGTGCTTCTTGTTGCCCTGGGGTGGACAGACTGGGAAGCCCCCCACCCCCACCCCCTTCCTCTAGACCGGGTTGTGGATGCAGAGCAGGAGAAAGGATATGGACTGGCTCCACCCTGCCCTGCCCCACCCTGTCTGCGGAGCCCTGGAGAGTCAGATTGGCTCCCACGAACTTGGGTGGGGCTGCTGAACAGTCTGCAGTCCGGACACCCCTCTTTCTAGCCCCACCTTCCAGAACAGCCCAGAACCCCTCAGGGTGTGCACACACCTGGCCTGGCTCAGGGTCGCAGGGCCAAGCCCCTCCCATCGGATAGATGGCTGTGCAGAAAGGCGAGCCCCGCCCGGCCACACAAAGACACAGCCGCGCCCTACCGGGACCCTGGACCACAGAGGTGACCCCTTCCCTGTGGTTCGACAAAGTGTCCTTGCCCGTGCAGAACCCAAGGACCTTTTTACAAGCCCAAGCCCATGCCCTACTGTGTTCTGGGATAGAGACCCCACTGAGGGTCCTCCAATGGGGCGTGGCTCGACCCCACCCCTCGCTGCTAGAACCAAAGCAGAGAGCTTGGCGAGCGAGCACGTGGCGATCGCGCGTGGACCCGGGCCAGCCCTGCAGCTCTCGCTTTCCTCTCGGAACTGGGCTCCCGCCCCCGCAGGAGTATCCCAGGAGAGGATTCTGCGCAGTGTCCTGAGCTACTCTTGGTTGCCACAACTTGCTATCAATCCGCTTGTCCAGAAGGGTTCTGATGGGGGGCGGAGGGGGGATTTTCCTGCTCCGTCTGTACTCCCACCGAGAGGTTTCAGCTGCGGATGACTGGTTAGTTACTCCTCATCACAAGAATTGTGACTCCTTGGAAATCATCATGATCATTAGCCCAAGATTCACTTATCTCCTCTTAAGTCTCATTCGTTCAAAAAGGATGCTGGTCCCTTTTGGTACAAGATTAACCCCTTGCCACTAAGCCTCCTGATCACTTTCGCCAACCTCCGCCCTCTTTCCATATCCAACCCCCCAAAGAATTCTGTCTGCCTCTATTCATTTAACTTTCTGTAAAGCAAATACACTTTGACTTCCCGTCGCTGCTTTGTATGGTCGTGTGGCTGGGACGTGTGTGCTGGGACTTGCTAAGGTCAGCCTGTGTACCGAAAGACTGCTGAGAAATTCTCCACAGAGAATTGTTTTTTGTTTCAGTTGGCAAAAATTATTTATAACTGAGATGTTATTCCCCTCCACAAGAGGGTAGATAGATAGATAGATAGATAGATAGATAGATAGAAATTTTTGCACGCAATTTTTATTTTTTCCCCTCAAAACTCCTCTTCCGAGTGCTTTTTGATACAGTCTCAATTCTACCCAGAAACAAGGATTGTAAAATGGTAACTGCCAACCAATGAAACTCCCACCCCACAGACGACAGCTGGAAAGGTCCCTCCTGTAATAATTAGACTGCACTTTTGAATGTGAGAAGAGGCATTACTTCCGCAGTGAGAAGGGTGCCATTTGGGGTTTTGGCTTTTCAAAGCATCCCATTGCAAAGGGTAATCAATTAATCTGCAAGGGAAGTGCTTCTCTTCAGATTCATTAAACAATCCACGGATTCAGCATGTTTGCACTTAACTACCTATTGTATCGCCTATTACCTTCTCAAATGGGGACACAGTATAAACTGAAGCATAACCAACTAGAAATAAAAAACCTCAAGATTTTATCAGGATTTCCGGGGGAGGAAATAAAGAAATAAACGGAGCTTGGTCAATCAATTACAAATATCTAAGTCAGACTAGTTGAGTGAGTGGTGGTAAACAGGGCTATGCCCAGTGAAGCACATTGTCAGTCGCTGTGACAATGATGTATAGCAATGGATGTGCGGTGTGTGCCTGCACATGTTAAAAATCTATGAGGAAAAGCATGATTTTAAAATGATCGTTAAGATAGAATGCGTTGTAGCTTAAAAAATTAAATTCTAGACCTCTGTTTCATCAAAATTCCTAACAGTTTTTCACTGACTTACAAACAGATCTGTCGTAAATGTTTTATGCCAAGAGGAGAGAGATATGTGGGGCTTTTTGGGTTTTTTGTTTGTTTGTTCGTTTTATGAGAGCTGTTGCTTCTTCATTAGACATGTTTAGGCAGGATTTCACTTCTTGCATTTAAAAGTTACCATTAATTTTTATTTAAATTTTTAATCGCTTATGGATCAATAGTAATTTGGAAGAATAAGCATTAGGTTATTTGGCACAATATGTCTTTCATCAAATCTCTGTCAGTATCAAAAAAAAAAATGCTGCAAGAAGTTCCATTTTGTGTAGACTCAGGACATGCTCCCCCAGGATGTCATAAAGCCGGTTCATATAATAAAATAGTTTCCTTTTATAATTTAGGATCAAAATAGTTACTTGGTTCAGTGATTATTTGATATCTATCAAGCAAGATTTTTGCATAAAGCCCAAATGACTAACTATAAAATAGAAGATGAGTCCATATTGAGTGTCTTTGCATTGATAAATACAGTAGTACATCTTTAGGGAAATTGCTGTTATTCTGTCCGTTGATGTTTTTATCCCCTTAACTGAGATGAAGTGGATGTTCATGTCACTCCAGTAGCGAGCTGCTTGCAAAAGGCTTAGATAAAATTGGTCCCAAAGCACGTGGCAGCTAACTGCACAAACCCATACTTGGGTGTGGTCAGCCCCGCATGGATAGTTTATTCGCAGCTCCCGCCAGTTTTTGTTTGTTTGTTTGTGGAAACACACACACACACTGTTGTTACCATGCAATCACATTGTATGGATGAGCTGGTCCACAGGAAAACACTCAAACCCAAATGCTTCCAGAACCGAAGCTATTCACTCCCTGGTTCTCGCAATTGGGAGAGCATGGATTCTGCACTAATTTTTCACCCCACTAGAGGGCAATCAGTTTCTCTCTGATTGATTTTAACCTGGCTTCAAACACTAACTGCTCAAAACAAACAAACAAAAAAAAAACAGAAAAAAGTTTTCTTTTATTGGAATCATTCGATTGTTGATTTAATAGAATAATGCCATGCTTTGCTTTCGTGAATGAGAAGGGCATGCAGATCTCTACAGTGGGGTGAGAGATTGTAATCTACAAGCCGGCAGAGCACTGATAATTAGTCCCTCATGATCTTTCTTTCCAGTTCCATTATAGCGTAATTATTATATCATTTATGGTACTTCTGGGGTTGTATTGTGCATAAATGGTAGAAAATGTCAGTAGTAATAGCAAAATTATTTAGGAACAGATGTTTTAATTTGTAAGTAAAGGCATAAACTAAAATCATTGTTTACTAATTCATTTATTTAAATATGCCCCATGCTAGGAACATCTCTAATGTCAGGAGCTCCACCCTTAAAGGAAACTGCAAAAAAATAAATAAATAAAAAGTGTTTGAAGCAGGCACGGAAAACGTGGTCTTGAGGAGCCGTGGCCAGCCTGGCAGCAGCTACTCTCCCATCTTCCCTAAGGATAACTTTTCAAACCAAATCTAGTGGGATTTCCAGCCAATTGTTGTGCATGTCCAACAGTTATGATTTATACATGACATATTTATAAACATATGCAATTATACTTGATAATTGTTGCAAAATGACAAAAAAATTAAGGTTTATTCCTTAAAACCTTGGAATAGTTTTATTGGTATAGTAATAACTGATAACCCATTTTAAAATTTTGTAAATGTATCACATTTCCTGTATCCATTCCTCTGTAGAGGGACATCTGGGTTGTTTCCAGTTTCTGGCTATTATAAATAAGGCTGCTATGAACATAGTGGAGCATGTGTCCTTATTACACGTTGGAGCATCTTCTGGGTATATGCCCAGGAGTGGTATAGCTGGGTCCTCAGGTAGTACTATGTCCAATTTCCTGAGGAACCCCCAAACTGATTTCCAGAGTGGTTGTACCAGCTTGCAATCCCACCAGCAATGAAGGAGTGTTCCTCTTTCTCCACAACCTTGCCAGCTTCTGCTGTCACCTGAGTTTTTGATCCTAGCCATTCTGTCTGGTGTGAGGTGGATTCTCAGGGTTGTTTTGATTTGCATTTTCCTGAGGACTAAGGATGCTGAACATTTCTTTAGGTGCTTCTCAGCCATTCAGTATTCCTCTGTTGGAGTACTACTCAGCTATTAAAAACAATGAATTTATGAAATTCTTAGGGAAATGGATGGATCTGGAGAATATCATCCTGAGTGAGGTAACCTAATCACAAAAGAACACACATGATATGCACTCACTGATAAGTGGACGTTAGCCCAGAAGCTCAGAATACCCAAGATACAAAATAAAAAAAGAAAGAAAGCTAAATTTTCATAATTATACATACTCATCATTGTACTTTGTTTTATTTGTCCATCTCACTGCCTTCTTCTCCTCTTTCTTCTTCTCCTTCTCCTCCTTCTTCTTCTCCTACCCACCTCTCACTGGTCCTTTTTCTTCTCCTAAATAGTTCCTCTTTCTACTATCTTGTCACATATATTCTCTTACCTTTGTTTGTTCTCCCTCCTCATCCCTTTAGAACTCTTTCTCCTCCTCACAATCCCTCTTCCATTTTCTTGCACTAAATAATCTAGAGTTTTCAAATGAGGAGAAACATCCCCTATTTGTCATTCTGAGGCTAGCTTGTTTTTCTTACCATGGTCTCTAGTCTCATTTATTTGCCTACGAAAGTCACAATTTCATTTTTCTGTATGGCTGAATAAAATTCCATTGTGTGTAC
>NW_022196899.1:4238861-4239405 GCF_008632895.1 Mastomys coucha
AAGAAGAAACATATGAGTGTAAATTAATTTTGATGATTATCAAAGAAAATTGTTTCTATGTTTAATAGACCTAAAATTCTTTTTTTATATACTTTACATAACTATAGTTTACTATCATGTCAATGTGTTTCTCTAACACTAGTTTAGTTCTCATTGAAGTTTAGATTTTGGGGGTAGGACTGAGGAAAGAGGAGCCTTCAACTCTGACAACCTGCACACTGATGCCAATTCCGACCCTCAAGTTATCACTGTTAGAACAGAGTGATGATGTGCGTGTGCCCCCCATAGGAAGTTCCAGTGTTATGACTTTTAAATTTGTGGCAATGGATTACAGAATATTTCACTTCCAAACTCATATGCATAGGGATTTAATTCCTCTGAGGATATGTTTTCTGTGCCATCACACTCTCTTTTAATTAGATTGTTTAAAACATATTTATATTACAGGACCCAACAGAACACCTTCCAGAAAAATTATGGGAGAAATAAGACTGTCTCTGTGTGTATGTGGGTGGGTGGGTGGGCTCTGTGTATACGTGTGTGG
>NW_022196899.1:4241257-4250846 GCF_008632895.1 Mastomys coucha
TGTGTACATGTGTGGGTGGGTGGGCTCTGTGTATACATGTGTGGGTGGGTGGGTCTGTGAAAAGAATGTAGCTTGTGGCTCAGTTAAGAAGGGATAATAAGTAATATGATATTAACTGTTGTTTACAAATTATACACAGAACAGAAGTTAAAACCGGGGCCTTTCAGCTGTAGGATGATGCACAATTTACTAGACACTTATCTCCATATGAGAACGAAAGTAAAACCGGTTAAAAATCATACTGAAGTTAGTGTATGTGCATAGATATCACTCACCGTTATTCCAACAGAGCGTTTCATCCTGGGTATTACATGAAAAAAATATTAAGAATTCACTGGTTATAAGGAATTCACTAGGTATGACCCTACTTTGGAAAACAGATTAGGTCTGGTATGGTGGTGGCTCAAGCCAGTAAATCCCATCACACAGGTAGGAGGATTTTAGGTTCCAAGCCCACCTGGGCTATACTGTGAGACCCTAATTTAAGCCAAATAAGTAAATAATTTTTTCTGCTTTCCTAAGTCAATAAAGAGCTTCTGTTATTCAATACTACTCCTCTAAGAAGGTTAGTCTAGGAGGAGAATAGGTCTTCAAGGAATATCACTAAAAAGATCCTATATCCATTTCCCTGTACAGTGAGTGGCAGGGCAGAGATGTGCTACACTTCTGGAAATTCTGTCCTGCGACAATGGTACTAAACGCACAATGTCTCAAAGACAGCATTAAAACCATGACTAACATTTGGCCCAGGCGGTAGAATACAGAGACAGACCAGACTGGACTAAGGTTATCTTTTGTTTATTGTTTTCACTGGGTTATCCCAAGTCTTTCTAGGTCTCTGGAAGCTGGAAAACCTTAGATCAGTAGTTCTCAACCTTCCTGATGCTACTACCCTTCAATACAGTTCCTCACGTTGTGGTAACCCCCCAACCATAAAATTATTTCATTTTTACTTTATAAATGTAATAATTTTGCTGCTATTACTAATCATATTGTAAATATCTGCTATGCAAGATATCAGAGATGCAACCCTCCCAAATGGGGTAGTTACACACAGGTTGAGAACCTCTATTTTACATTGTTATAGTTGCTAATATCTTGTTTTGTTTGGTTGTTGTCTGTTTTTGTTGTTGTTGTTGTTGTTGTTACTGTTGTTGTTGCTGTTCCTTTATTTTTGAGAAAGGAATACTAAGACAGCATGGCAGAGGTTCTGTGTGAATGGTTAATCCTGGCAGTTTTAGAAATAACAGTTAGAAATGATAAAAATGTAAAGTAAACACGTGGACAAGAAAATGTTAGTCCTGTAGTAACAGTTTTACTGTAGTGTTGCTCTAAGGATCACTTTTCTGGTACTGACAAAGTGTATCTTCCAATCCTTGCACCCACCCCAGGTATTTAATTTTAATCTTTAGTTTCTGAAAGAAATTTAAATCTAAAAGAAATACAGTCTAGGCATCGACATTTAATAATACTATATATTATTTCAAGATTATCTCACTAGTTCAAAAGCAAACGCGCAGGAGAGATCGGTGGGAAAGCTCTGACTCCCTTGTGAGAATTTTTTAATTATCTTTAATAAAAGAATCCAGCCCTGTCATTTGTCAAGGAGACATTTGCAGCAGTAAAGCTTGTGTTTATGATAACCCATTTTCATTAGTCATGATTAAAGATAACATTTTGTGTACATTTGTTCTCGCAAACCACTTTCATGTCAACGTAAAGGTTAATTAGTACATCTCAGCACCCATCGCACTAGTCACCTGGAAATAGCATGTCTAGAATCTGTGCCTGAGAGAAGGTCCTTGGTAGGCTGTTAAACAGAACAAAACCCTTAGCAAAGGTCTTTTTTTTACAATTTTGCTTACCTTAGGGAAGTCATAAGCTTTAAAATCTGTCTTTTGATAAAAGGTGGGTGATTAATAGGGCTGATTTGTTTCAGTGGTGGACTGCCTGAGTTCCCCTCTTTGCGGGGTAATATTGCAGAGCCTTCAGAAGTTCTCACTTAGCAATTGTCCTTCTGCAACAATTATACCTGGGGGTTTCGGAGTCTGTGCTGTTTCTCTGTTATCCAAGAACTCCGGAACAACAGAATGTTGACACTGTGAGCTACCAGGCCACTGAATGTCCCTTCCGTCAAGATGAAGACAACTGGATGCAATCTCTTTACATCTTATCCCCAAAATACATTTTACAACGAATATTCTGAAGTCTACACTAAATTTTGATTAGTAATCACCTTGCTTTTAAAAGACATCTCTCTATATATTAACGTCAGTCATAAAGTTTAACTTGAATCAAATAAGATTGCTCACAGTAAACCTCGTTGTTTTCCAGCTGAATTACTTAGTAAACAGAAACCTGACTTCCATGATGGGTGTGAACCTAACTGATAAGCTATATGGACTTAGAGAGTGGAGACCAGGAAACCTCACCTCTGGTATCAGGGAGAACCAGACGTCTTGTGCGATAGACTGGGTGGCAGTCCCCAGAAACCTGCCTCAGAACACAGTCCAACAGGCAGCAGTCCGTCTTACGTCCAACACGAATATCTGTTGCCATTCTGTAACTCCGATGGCAAGGCTCCAGCTGACATCCTCTCCCAATAACCACAGCGCAAACATGAACATTGCTGCAGTCAATCCAAGTCTCCTTTGCGTATCACAAGACCCACACTGATGTCTCTTGAAAAATTGTTTCTCCATTCTCCTTCAATCAGAGCAAATTCTTCCTTTTATATTTTTTTTTTTGGAAAAAAAAAAAAAGCAAATAAGCCTAGAAGATTAGAAATTGTTTGGGGTTGGCTTGTTTTGTTTGTTTTTAACAGATGTCTCAGCAGTTAAGAGCGCTGATGGCATTTTCTAGAGGACCCAGGTTCAATTCCCAGAACCCACGTGAAGGCTACCAACCCCAGTACTAGGGGATCCAATGTCCTCTTCTGGCCTCTGCAGGCACTAGACACACAGACCGACATGCATACAAAACACCCATATACAGAAACCAAATATCTTTTATTTAATTAGACATAATTAAAAAAGTATACTGTCATGTAGGCAGTATAATCTGTCTACATGAGAAAACATTTCTAAAAAACATCCTTTTTTAAAACAAAACTTCATGTAATACCTGTGCTTGGGCCATAGTGTAGAAGTCATCTATTAAAGACTTAGAAGAATTTACTCAGTCAGGTGTAGAGCAAGAAAACCCAGGCACCCAAGGCAGACAGATCCATTTCATATATATCAGATGTGGATACAGAACTAATCACAGGCAGCACTTGGTCCTCTGTCCTAAGATCAAACATGCATGAAGAGGAAAACTACATGCTAGGTGTGTTTGTCTGTAGTTCAAAAGCATTGATAACCAGCGCCGCTAAGAATGACATTGAACGGCCCTGACATTAAAAATTACCTACTTTAAATACGTGAATGCTAACTCCGTTCAGAAGCCTCTGGTTAAAATGTTTCTCAGGTCTTCCTGCGCATTGGGAAGAGTTTCTGTTCTGAGGGTCTGAAGCTGGCCCCGTGAATTTTCATACCTGACAAGCTCCTAACTATCTGCCTTGTTTGTATGGAAAGTGGTTGCAAGCAAATATGAACATGACTGGTGTCTATCAAGTAACTTGCAGAAATGCAAGAGCTTGTGTTCTCTTCTCATTAGATAGAATAGCTCACTGTGTGTGTGTGTCTGTCTGCCTGTCTCTGCGTGTATATTTCTGTCTCGGACTCTCTCACTGGGTCTCTGTGTCTATGTGTCTCTGACTCTGTGCGTGTTTCTGTCTCGGTCTCTCTCACTAAGTCTCTGTCTCTGTGTAGTGTGTGCGCGCGCGTGCGTGTGTGTGCGTGTGTGTGTGTGTGTGTGCGTGTGTGTGTGTGTGTGTGTGTGTGTGTATTTGTGTTTGAGACAATGTTCTCATTCTAAAGGCCAGACTGATCTCAGTGTGACTGTCCTTGAAACCTCTATTGTCCACCTGCTGGGATTAGGTGAGCAGACTCCCACCCCCGGTTAGGGGTTGGAAAGGGGAGGGGTGTCATGGGTAAATGCCAGGGCAGGGCGCATGTATTTAAAACAAGTAAGGAGAGCAAGCAGCACAGTCTGAGTCTGAAGTCATTTGCTTTTGAAAGATACATTCAAACTAATGAAAACCGAGCTAAAATGGCGACTGAATCCTTCAGCAAGATTCAGCAAGAGCGGAGCCTGGATATCGGAACCCTGCTGAGCCTTCTTCCTGAGAGGTAGCAATGAACTTACCCTAAGGTCTATCCGTGTCCTGCTGCACCTAGCCCTCCCAAACCTAAGCTTTCTTTGGTGGGAGGATGGGGGTGGATCACTCGTCTGAGACAATCTCTGGGCCCAAAACAGAAACCCCAAGAAACAGGCAGAAAGCATGAAAGGTACGAGAAGAAACAGCTAGAACTCCACTGACTCGCCTTCTGTCTCACGGTTCTCTGCAGGCATCATCTTAATCCTCTCTACCTCTGAGTCAGTCAGATCAATTCCTGATCAGAAAATAGCCAGGTCCAGGCCCAGGTATACCGAAAGCTTCCTTTAAAACTGCTTCCAAGAGAGTTATTAGATATACAAAGCTCCGTGTAGTAAGAGAGAACAAACCAGCACACCAGATACCAAGCCCTGCAGAAACAGAAACAGAAACGTATGGACAGAAACACAGCACTTCAGTTTCCCCAAAAAATGCTGCACCAGGTGGGAAAGAACTGCTGTGGGGCTAGTGCGCAAGCGCAGCTTTGACCCTGCTCAGCTCACAGGCTGAGAAGCCCTGAGCAATTTGCTCATCGATTCTACAGCGTTAACCCAATCCTCATCATTACAAGATAGGGAAATAAGGCCTAATTACGTGCTGCTCACTGAGAGGATTAGGTAAGCAAGTGAATACGTAGTATTTTACAGTTTGAACAGAAATCAGTCACCTTCTCTGAACGCCTGAGCCAATCATGAAAAGACTAAATAAAAATAAGTGTAAGATTAAACATCTCATTTATTATGTTAATTACCACACATAGTGACGATCTATCGGAAAATACTTGCCACTATAGAAATGGTCACTACTCAATAATTTTTTTTTTTGTAACAGAAGGGAAATTGATATCCTATACAATTGCTAGAGTAGTAAAATCTCCAAGACAAATTCATGTCAAGCAAGGCCAGAAATTAATAGTTCATGCATTCCATCTGGATCAAAGTATTATAGCCAGAAAGATCATTAAAGTGAGAGTGTTTTGTAATATTATTTCTGCCCTATTTTCCTGGCATTAATATCTCATCCTACTTGAACAACATAGGTAGCATCAGTATAACTGAATCTTCTTGTGACAGGAAAGCTTATCAGATGTCAATTTACACACGCGCGCTCACACACACACACACACACACACACACACACCTCTTAAAGCACTATTGATGCCTCGGTTTCCCCACATCACAGCTCCCTCTCCCGCTGCTCAGTCATGCCAGTCTCATCGCTGTTTAGCATGCTTCCCCACTTCAACTTCCAGAATCCTTGCTATTTCTCAAAAAAAAAGAAAAAGCAATGTATAAAAACACATGGTATATAAACACGGGGTTGATGTAACTCTAGCTACACTGAGAAACTCTGCGCTTGTATTTGCCAGTATGTTTCAGATTAGATAGTGCTTATAATAACCTACACAGAATCTAGAGGCTATGTCAGCCCTACACACTATAAAACCAGGTGATAAGATACACTCCTACTTCTTCATAAACCAGGAGTCACAGGGGAGCAAAGTATGCTTCAAATCCTCACATGGTTGTAACTCCTGCAAAAAAAGAACTCGCCATTGCTTTGAAAAGATGTAGCCATTTTTCCTCAGCTTGAAACCCTCAAGGAGAGGCGGAAACGATTCACATGGTGCTTCATGTGATAATAAGACAAAAAGGATGAAATTCTGTATGTAGAATGAATTTATCTTTCCAAGTTGAACACTGCCATGGAGGAATTAAGGAGCTTTGAGAAGACCAGGATGGTATTTGGTAAAACTTTCCTGAAAATGAGATATAAAAAAATAAGCGGCATACACAAGTGCAGTGTGTGCCGTCAGCTGTATTACACACGCAAACACACACAGATTCACACACGTATTCACACACGCAAACACGCGCAGAGATACACATACATGAGAGCACACATGCAGGCACACGCTCATTTGCATGTCTCCATGCCACCTGAGAAAGAACACTGAGCTTCTGTATCCAGCTTTCACTGTGGCAGACATTTTAAAACTCCCCGTTTAAATAGATCAAAATCGGGAGCCGTTGCTTCCACGCAGGAGCCCAGCAGCTGTGATGTTCCTCTGTCAGATCCTGACCTCACTCTATGAACGTTATGGCTGTGGAGCCGGAGACTGGGGATCGTTAGCTAAGATGTGAAAGAAGATTCCTCACGGTTGCTGTAGCTCTCCCTGAACAGACTGTGGCAGCTTTCCATGCCACCCACTGGCCAGTTTTCCTTGATCTTTCCTTCCTGTGAACTCAAGATCATCTTGTGACAAATTTGGCAATTCGCCATAAAGTCTCCTTATATGTTTTTTTTTTCCTTTCCTCTTCCCTGTTATTTATTGTCCACCAGGAACAGCCTCTCCTCTGCCTTCTGGGATCAGCACTGTGAAATGCTTTTGCTTATTAATATCAGCATAAGACACTTCTTTCTCTTGTTCCCCAGTCTGCCTGGGTGTTAATTGGAGCCAGGCACGTTTCTCTACTTTATCTTCACTCTAGCATGGATGTTTCTTGCAGAATTACTTAGGGTGAACATGCACGGATGCTTACCATGTTTATTACTGTGACTGTACCAAGAACCTTACGAGGAGGATCATCTACATTCTAACAGGGGACAGAGGAGGAGAAGCAAGAGGGTAACTACGGAATTTGAAATAAATGATGCTGATCCAACAGCCCATTTAGTTAACTCCAACCTACAGTCTCTTTGGACAAAATGTGGGTTCTGATTATATTTGTTAGTTTTGTGGTAAGAGTGAAATAAATTATAGACGTGTACAGTCAGCTGCAAACAAACAAAAAATAGTTATGAAGTGGGAGGGGATTGTTGGGAAGAAAAAGTAGTTCATTGAGTAGTTCGATGAAAGGGTAATGGGGAAGGAGACGATAAAATTTAATAAAGTAGTAAAAGAATATTTTTTTCTTTTTTTTAATTTTTTTTATTTTTTATTTTTTATTAGATATTTTCTTTATTTACATGTAAATTTCTCCATTCCCAGTTTTCCCTCCAAAAAACAAAGAAACAAACAAAAACAACATAAACAAACCCCTGTTGCCTCCCCCTCCCCATGCCTGCCACCCCACCCTCTCCCACTTATTGGCCCTGGCATTCCCCTACACTGGGGCACAGAACCTTCACAGGGCCGAGCTCCTCTCCTCCTATTGATGAGTACAGGGTCCCCAGTGAAGGAGTTAGAGAAAGGACCAATGGAGCTGAGGGGTTTGCAGCCCCTTAGGATGAACAACAATATGAACTAACTAGTACCCTCAGAGCTCCCAGGGTCTCAACCACCAACCAAGGACTGCACATGGTGGGTCTGATTGTTCTGGCAGCATGTGTATAGTAAAAGAATATTTTTTAAAGAATAGGAATTGTATTAAATTTCCACATACTTAGTATCCTTTTTCTATTGCTGTAATAAAACACCTCAATACAAACAATCTTGAGGAGGAAATGGTTTGTTTAGTTTGTTTAGTTTAGCTCTACATCACAATCGACCATTGATGGATGTCAGGAAAGGAACTTGGAAGCAGGAGCTGATGAAGGACCATGAAAGAGTGTTGCTCACTGGCTTGTTTCTCATGGCTTGCTCAGCCTGCCTTCTTAGATCATAGGAAACTTCCCACTCAGGGGTTTCAGCACCCCAGTGAGATGACCCACATCAATCATTAATCAGGAAAGTACTCCCACAGGAGTCTGACAGAGACATTTTCTCAATTGAGGTTTCCTCCCAAATGACTCTAGCTTGTGGCAAGTTGGCATAAAACCAGCCAGCACGTTTAGTTATAGTTCTTTAAAGTGTCAAAAGAATAAAGACCAACTTGGTAGTGATTCGTGTTTATTAGTAACACATCAACAGCTCGCTGTCTCAACGCGTCACCTCATTCACTGCAATGTTCAGAGGACTATGTGTAGGGGAATACAGAATACATTAGGAGAGACTCCCTCTCCACTCTCAAAAAACGCAAGGTTGAGGAAAAAAATTAGTAAACAAAGTAGAGGAAAAAGGACAACTTGGCCAGGAGCAAACCAGGAAAGGGGGTCTTTCCTCAAAAAGCCAAAGGTACTACAAAGCCTTTGAAAGAGGATCCTTGAAGTCTGAATGAAATCCACAACTTAGCTTTGGAAACTTCATTACATTTACAAATGGTCACCCACATTCTACTTGATAGAACTTCTGTCTACTTAACCTATTATAACATGGCTGGATTTAAAAACTGTGAGCAATATTCCAAGGAAAACCCTACGCCTGTGAAAAATATAAATAAATAAATCCAGAGTTAATAGAACGTAAAGAACAAACATTGTACCCTTGGGTTTTTGCATTGCCAACTGGTGATGTTTTTATAAATAGCACCTTACCATGCCAAACTTCAATTCACATGTACATACAGAAATCAAATGCTTAATTCCATTTTTATTGTGTCTTTAACTAATGAGCAGTATTTGCTGCCACAAATAAAGTAAAATCCATAGGCCACCGCAGTCTCGCCATCTAGTCACTGGCATGGAATCTTCATAGCGTAAGAGTGACGATCCGCGAGTTCCAGGTGGCATGCAAATGGCTTATGTTTTATGGATCACTTTCTGCCTGTGAGGAAGAGTGTTTGAAGCCAAACTAGAGTTTTCACGAGTCATTAGGAGAGTGGGATTCTCTCTGAGAGTTTAACACCTTGAAATCAGAGATGGAGGCTGCTTCCTGAAACACTTGTTGCATTAGATAACGGTCACACTATCACACACACACACATACACATCTACTATGAAACACAAAGATACAGAAAGACAGAAGCATAAACATAAAACTTATGCTTTCTTTATTATGAGTTGCCATAAAATAGTTCATCTAACACAAGGTAGATAAAGGATGTTTTTACTTCGGAAAACATAACGGGAAAATTATTCCACTTTTAAAATCTATTTAAAAATCCAACTATAAGAACAGCCAGTGGTACCTGGAGAGGTGGCTTGATATATTCACGGTCTGCAGACTTTTACATGTAGTCTAGTGATAGAGAACTGGATCCCAGAACAAGAAAGGGAGCTGCGGAAGATAAGGAATCTGCAGTCATGAACACTTCCTAAAACTCAGTTAAGACACTCTCCAGCTCACAGCTTATTCTGCCATCTGTAACAAGAAATCAGCCCATACCAGTAGAAACAGCATAATTGTGAGAGAGTGAGGAACTCACTCTACACGTGGACAAAATTAAAGAGAGATGCCATTCTCGGGAAAGTTGTAGGACTGGAGACCGTGTAGAGATGGTAAGTGTGCACGGACACGACCGGGGGTGGGGGGGCAGAAGCGGCAGTGATGTG
Organism: Mastomys coucha; assembly: GCF_008632895.1. NCBI lineage: Eukaryota > Metazoa > Chordata > Mammalia > Rodentia > Muridae > Mastomys > Mastomys coucha. Next base: position 4,250,829 of record NW_022196899.1, read on the forward strand.
CACGGACACGACCGGGGG
>NW_022196899.1:4250906-4304625 GCF_008632895.1 Mastomys coucha
GCAGTGATGTGCACGGACAGGACCGGGGTGGGGGGCAGAAGCGGTAGTGATGTGCACGGACACGACCCGAGGGGCAGAAGCGGCAGTGAGCAGCACGGGTCTGGACCCATCCTCCAGAGCTCATGCCAAGGGAGGGATGCTCTCACCTTCGCCTCAGAGGTTCCCTTCACAGAGCGACAAACAGGAACACCTGACTCCCTTGAAAGTCTGCCCCAGTTCCAAAGAAGAGATAATGGACTATAGGCATCCGCCAGTAAGAGAAGAGATCATTTTCATTATTCAACACCAAAAACATATAGTCAAGCTTTAAAAACAGGCAAGTCAGATGTTAACTAAGAACACAGAATCCTTCTAAAAGCTTACCATTACTCTGTTCGTTACATCTCCCCCATTTGTTTTCCACCCTGTTCCTGCTGCCACCCTCACTGCCTACCACCCCTAAAGAGAGAGAGGTGCCTACCTGAGTGACAGAGGGGACCAGGTCTGATTTCCTTATCTACAAGAACATCATTAGGGAATTTCCTCTGTTGCTTTGAAATCCAAGGAGCTATGACTGGGGATTCTTTTTATTTTCCTGTGATTTTTTTTATTGATCCTTTGAGAATTTCACATCATACACTCCAATCCCACTCCTTTCCCAGTCCTTCCATATCCACCACCCACCCTGTAACCTCCCCGCAAAAAAGAGAACAGAAGCAAAAATTAAGAGAAGTCTAGCCATGGAAGCATTAGTGTGTCATGGTGTGTCACACAGTAGACAGTTTTGTCCAAATAGCATTACTTGAAAATATTCACTACAATGAGTCATTGATGACTGAGGATTCTGACTGCATGAAGCCAAGGGACCAGTTGTCAATAATTTGTGCTTCTCTACATTGTGCATTGAAAGTAACTCTTTGAAGTGAGTTCTTACCAACTGGATGAAACCAGTTCTTCAAAACAAAAGAGAAAAATTAAAATGCAATAACCATAAAACTCCATACAACATGGAACAAACCTGATCTTTTAGGAATCGTTATGGTTATCCTTAAGGTTAACTGTGTGGAGAACCCCATCTGCAAAAGAGCAGAGCGACTATTCCTAAGTCTTTTCAGTTCTCCTGCATTGCATAGCTGATTATTTCAAACCTAACAGAGTCCTCCACAGCACCGTCTTCTCTATGTCACGTGCGTCATTTACAAAGGATAGCAATCTTATATTTATCGTTGTATAATCATGTGAAGCCTACCTGCAGGCAAAACTGGCCCTTTCTTTAATTTTAAATTGTGTTTTTCTCAACTTCATTAAGATGTGATTAGAAAATGAGTGTTCGTGTCTACATTCACTGTGTTCTCTTGAAACACAAAGTAGCAATGAAGCGTAAGTGTAACTGTAACTCATACAACTTGCTTTCTTTCAGAAAAATCTTTCATGGCTGCTGCTTAAACATACCTGTTTGCATAAACATAGTATACCTGTATAGACACTTAATGCACACATAGACATAGTATACCTGCACAGACACTTAATGCACACATAGACATAGTACACCTGCATGGACATTTAATGCACACATAAACATAGTATACCTACATAGACACTGAATGCACACTTTGTCAATGACTAGCACTAACTCTGATGAGTGTGACTTGGAAATCCAGGTGCTGGGACACTGAGTAAGTCTGTGTACAGGGTATTTTATACAGTGTCAATGGGGACTTTAGTATTTCTCTTATGTTTGGAGAAATGGGAAATGCAGCTCCCATGTGAAGCTCCTGTGGCTCATGCCTGAGATGGTTCTACCTTCTGCTCATGGCTAGTAAGCAAACCTGCTGTGGTAACAATTTAAATACAACTACCCCGACAAGAATTCTATTTGGGCTCAACTGATTGCTGTTTTATATCACACAATTTTTATAATACTCATTTTCATTGTTACAGTATTTTATAAATTTTAAAGAATATGACAAAATACAAAAAAATGTAAAAACAAACAAAAAATTTATCTAAGTGGAATATGAAAATTTGAATGTTTCAATAGGGTAATTGCTATGTGAACTGAAGGGAAAAGAATAGGAGGTCACCAGTTTCAACTGATACAGTTAATACTGACTTGAAAGTAAGTAACACAACAAACACAGAAGCCCATAGAAGACCTGGCTGAACTCTGCTGTGAGGGAGTGTATATCATGGGTGGGTACAAACCCCAACTAGAGTTGAATGCCAAAAGACCCACCCAGTCTCCAGAATGAAGTCAGAGTCCGAGTGAGTGCCGAGTGTGCAATGGGAAAACCACCTTCTGTTTGCACTGGATAGAAATGACTGCTGCTTTTGGTGTTGTGGACATACAAGGCAAAAGGGCAATGGAACTGAAGAACTTTAACAACACGTGGAGGTTACAAAAGTGTCTAGAACTAAGACTCAGTCACAAATGACTACAAGGCGAGGGATCATGAGCTTAGAGCATGTATCCTCTATAAAACACAGACCCACCTAAGATCAGATGGAACTTTTGAAATATAATTCATTTTCCTATGCTTGAAACTGCCATATTCTTAAGGGGGTTGCCTATAGCTCCATTTAGTTTACATAAACCTGTCTATAAATTTCATTCAGTTCATACCCTCATACAGCTTAGAGGTTTACAGGAAGTTACAGGAAGTGGCCTGCAAAGTTGGCACTTTCATGGTCCTGTATCATACATGTAACCTTCAGCAGGTAGAACATAAGATTTCAAGTTTTATGTCATTAAGTCTCGTTAGTGTGTATATGTGTAGACTTTTTTTTTTTTTTTTTTTTTTTTTTTTTTTTTTTTTTTTTTTTGCTTAAGACTATAGTAACAGTCAAGACAAATATCATTTAGGAGTTTATTCATACCTCAATTATCGATCAAATAATTAGCTTCTTTTTGTTATGTTAGTTAAAACTGACATGTGGATTTCTATGCCTTATTTTCTATAGTAAATAATATTTAAAAAACTATTTTTCCACAATAAAAGTTTTGATTAACAAAGGGAGATGGAGAATTCTAAGTTAGCAGTTTGAACATTTACCAGAAACAGTATGCTCAATGTAAATGTAACATGAAAATGAGGAAAGCGAGGTGTTCTTAAGGCAGCAACATATTAACAATGAGGAAAATAACTTCATAAAATTAAACGTGAGCTATGCTCTCACTTAAGAAATTAAAAAAGTATTAGGCAAAAACTAAATAGATACAGGTTTTCTGGCTCGTTTTTACAAGATAAAAAAGATTTATTTTATTTGTAATTATGTAATGTGTGTGCAAGTGGGTTTGTGTTCCCCAGAGTCAAGAAGAGGGGAACAGATCCCCTGGAACTGAGTTACAGGCAGTTGTGAGCTTTCTGACATGGCACTAGAAACCAAACTCAGATCTTCTAAAAGAAGAATCAGTGTCTTCAACCACTAAGCCATCACTCCAGTGCCTTGGTTCACAGTTGACATTTACTATTGGAAGTTAGCTACTTTGTTATATGGCTCTAAGATAAAAGTAAATCATGTTACATATGTAATCAAGGGAAAGTGGAAGGCAAAGTGGTTTTGGATTGAGATAGCAAACAAAGGCAATTTTAAAAATCTGATCAACTAACAAAGGCTGCTTGCTACATTTAAGATGAAAATTTATTTAGCAGCACCCATTTTACTCCTTCTGACCAAGGATTTCCATAAATCCTCAGATTTAAAGAAAGCGTTAAGACAGATTTATCTATTGGAGAAATCTATAATATTCATATTATATAAATGATAGGTATTATTTTTGATATTCTAAAAGATAAGGTGGTCTTCTACTATTCAAAATTAATAAACATTATTTAACCATCACTAAAAAATTTGTTATGCTTAGTTCAAAACATTTACAGGTTAAATAAAATTGAGACAGTTAAAAAAAGGAAAATAACCGGTCCCTCAATTTAGCTCATCAAGTATGTCTGTTTCAAGTATCTTTACCTCTCCTATTACAAATAGACTCCTAACATAGTAGAAATAATACTATAATAATAATAATAATCTAGAATGTTTTCACTTCACATACTCTGGTCATTTTTGCCTGTTATTACATTATCTGTATGTCTTCATGAAAAATAAATATTAGATTGCTTCTACTCTTCTGTTATGGTAAATAAACTTATATATATGTATATATACATATATGTACACACACACACATATATATATGTATATATATATGAATTCTATTTGTTGCAAGTATCACAGGTATTACTTGGCAGTAATACCAAGTTAAAATATTTTTTATTCACAGTTGATATTAACACTAGTATCCATGGCATGGATCTTTTTTTGACGTTATTGAGACAGATCTTACTATGTTGCCCTAGCTGGCTTGGAACCAGGCTGGCCTCAAACTCACAAAAGTCTACATGCTTCTGCCTCCAGAACACTAGGATTAAAGAAATGCATCACCATCCCTAGATACAGCACGGATTGGGTTTTCCAGATAAGGATTTTAAACTATAAACACATATAAAAATCTGTGTATTAAATGCCCAAACCTGGAGAAAATGATCACAAAGTGATTTTTTTTTTCTATCAGGGAAAAAAAACAGAGAAGCGCTAGTCTGTCTTCAGCAGGTCTGCTTCTGTCTGTCTTTCTCTTAGTAACTTTGAAGAGCATATCTCAAGGCATGGATTTTTTTTTTTTAAAGGTATACTTAGAATTAAAATAGTGCCATGAACCCATTCATATTTGGTTCAAGTGGAGGCTTGTATGCAAGCACTTCTAGAATGATGCATTGGCCTTTTGGGAAGTTCTTAGAGTGACAGAGGAGATCGATGGGAATGGAGCTGCAGACGCTCACAGCACAGGCTGCTGTAACCTTCCTTAAAGTGACTGTGTTCCTTCCCAATGTTCTGTCTCCATATTCAAACACAGCCACCATTTATCAAGGAATTAAGGAGGAAAGAACCTTCGATGCTCACAAGAGGGTTTGGGGATAAAATCTTGACACGTAGAGCACTTCTAAGATTTCTTTAAATTATAGTGCATCTTGGCCTCCGTGAACCTTAATGTCTTCCTCTGGGGGAGTTTTAGGGGGCAACTCCCCTCACCCCGAGTCCGGTACAAATTTTTCTTTGAACACTGCAGGAGCTTTAAAGAGTCATGAGACACCGTGAGTTTCCCAAGTGATATAATTTACTGCGACTGCAGAGTGGGTCAGAACCAATTCACAGCAGCCCATTTGCTTCCCTTGTAACTACTGCTGGAGCTGAGAATCCACTAAATTAACATTTAAAGGCTTCCGATAATTTTTGTAGGACCCAGTAATGTGATATACTGCTTTGACTCTTAAATGCCCCTTTGATGTGAGAGTCTTAACCTACAAAGAAGACTGGAATGGTGTTGACTGATCAAAATGTGACCCTTTCAAAACCTCTTCTGGCTTATTGTCCCTGTGGGTAAGGATAGATGGGTGAAAGTGGAATGAATCTAATCTTACACGAAGCTAATTAAGATTATGTCATCCTAGCAGAAATATCTAGAAACATTACCTCATATCAGCAGTTTTCTAAGATACTAAAATAGGCCTTACGATCTGGGGGTTATTTATTCAGTTTTTCTTTTTCAGTGATAAATGTTCAGTTACATGTTCATCAATAAAATATTTTAATTCTCCCAATTTAAATTAAGTGTAGAAAGTGTTTAAGCCAATTCATACTAGCCTCCTTCTTTGGCGGTGTGGTATATGTACCTGTTAGAGTGGTTAGTGCACCTGTGCATGTAGGTGTGCATGCACATGTGTGCACATGTGTGCACATGCATGTGGAGACCAGTCGTCACTGTCAAGTATTACTTGATTACTTTCCTCCCTTATTTCTGAGACAGAGCCACTCAGTGAAGCTGAAGCTCATCACCTGGGCTCAGCCCCTGGTTAAATCTGCTTCAGGGACGCACCAGTCTGTGGCCCTGGCCTCCTAACATGCCCGAGTGTCAGAGCTTACAGGTGCAAGAGCTGAGGCCCCCTCAAGCCTGTGTAGCAGGTGCTGGAGTTGGTGGAGTGTCCTCAAGCCCTGTCTACTTCACTTTAAAACACAACGGGGCGCTTCTAAGTCCTCTTAGATATGGGGCTGCACGTGGAGCTCAGCAGTCCAGTCCTAACCTATCCCAAATTAAGCTGTGGATCAGATCCGCAATCCCACAAGAACTGTACATGGTGGCACATTCCTATAATCCTGGTATTTGAAAAACAGAGGCAAGGGGATGAAAGGCTCGCCATTACCGTCGGCTACAAAGCCAGTTCAAGGGTTGTCTAAGACACATGAGGCTCTCTCTGCCTTAAAAACATAAGTAAATATAAATAAACAAATAATTAATAATAAGTTCTGAGACAAAATGGCACACCTGAGTGAAGAGTAAATCAATTAACCTAAAATAGTGTGAAGTGGGAGACCACTGTGCAAAGTGCTAAATACATACGCCAGCGTGTCAGAGTACAGTTAAAATAAGCAGCAGGAGTGGAAGTATGCAAAATGTAAACATTTTAAAAGAGTCAAAAAATTACCGCCAAGTAGCTGGTTCCTACCTATGCAAAGACCTGAGTGTGGGGAAGGACACAGGCTGGCAGAAGCAGGGATGTGACCTTTCTTAACAGTAGGGGCTGTTCGTCTCAGTCTTTCCAGAACCAGCTAGCGGAGGCCAATGCTTGTCACATTGTCTATCGTCCCGAGTTGTCGGTGGTGGCACACACCTGTAATCCCAGCACTCTGGAGGCAGAGGAAGGGTGGACCTCTGAGACAAGCTTGATCTACAAGGTGATTTCAGGACAGCCAGCTTTTACATAGTGAGACCTCACCTCAAGGAAAAAATAATAAATTAAAATATCTTTGGAACAATCTACAAGGACTGTTGGGAAAACAGGATCCCCAGTTAAGCACTAAAGCTTTGCTGGCCTGGAAATGCTCTCAAAAAGCAGTCTGTCACTGTTTACACCAATTGTAAGTCATGGTCAAAGAATGCCATTCTGTTAGAGAGAAACCAGAACATCCAATTGCTATGAAACTATGTACAAGAGACCTTGATTTTGCATTCTATAGGGCCTTGTTTTGTCCTCTGTCCCCAGAGACCTTCCTAAAGAAGTGCAAGTTGACTCCATATGGGCATTTAGGACTTTCCAGGAAACTCTCCCTGGTTAACCAACATGATCACACCTGAAGCTGCCACAGGGAAGTGCCAGGAAATAGGCAGGCTGACCCCATGTTGGCTCCAGGTCAGGTCAACCCAGGCTGACTCGGGGTGCTCTCCAGCCAGCCTAGAGCCAAGGCCAGCCAGCCCAATTCAAGAACAAAGAGCAAAGATCAGGGACTTCAGGTTCTGGTCTCTGACTCTCCCTATCTCAAAGCTCAGTTTCCTTTCTGGATCTCTCTTCAAACTCTTAAAACTAAGAGCAAATCATACTTTCCTCTCTGCCTATACTTGGGATAGAGGGAAAAGTTGTTACTAAGTTATGCTTTCAGCTCTTATTAAATGGCCCAATAGCTACTGTGGTTTTGTGAACTGAATTCTTAGAAAGCAAGTCATCATTAAAAATAAAATGCTGGCTACCCATATATTGAAGCTGGTGGCATCTGTATGTTCCATAACCATTGCAAAATAGTTTATCAATAAAATGATAGCTATGGGATAGAGAATGAACAACAGTGTGCCAGGACAGACAAGCATCCCAATCAGCAAAAACAATTAAACATTTTTCTCATTTGTTGTTAAAAATATTTAATCTCAATTTGGTGGATGGGCTACCTTTGATTATTCATTTCCTAGATAAAAGACACACAACTTTTATTTTTATGATAAGCCTTAATCAGCACCAGAGCTGGGAAGATCTCTACCCTCTATACTACTAGAATCTATCTCCCCATTAATAACCCCACGTTATAACTTACAATGTTCTAGCTGGACAGCGCCTAACTTGAATTAGCCAGCTCTCATGGCTCTGTTTCCGTGATGTGCCTACCTCGCGGCAGCTTCATCTTCCCCTCTCTACCTTCTTTTCCTCATAGTCCTCCTCAGACCCCAAGCCTGGGAACTCCCAAGCCCCACCTATCTCAACTCTGCCCAACTATAGGCAGTAGGCATCTTTTTTCATCATTCAGGGATAACTGGGGAGGGGGGGACAGTGTCACATAACCTAACCAGGCCTAGGGACCTGATATTTAGCATTAGGATACGTTGCAAAAGACCAAACCTCAAAACTCATTCTTCTAAGCATTTATCACAAGTTCTGAGCTCTGAGTTCACACTTCATATATATGTGTATATCATATATACACATCATATATATGTGTATATGATATATGTGTGTGTGTGTGTGTGTATATATGCATACATATGTCTATACTTATATATGGGAGATATATGTATGGCTCAGCTAAGTGACTGAATTGGCTTCATGGATCCACTTGTCTTTGTCCCTCTGAAAACGTCCCTGAGTGTTAGAGTTAGAGGTATAAGAGCATTTAAAGAGAATATTTTGAAGGAGGTAGCTTCTGCTAAAGCAGTGTGTTAGCATGTGACACTCCCTGAACACTCTGTCCTGGAACGTATGAAGATATGGTCGCAGTAAGTATAATGCATATCACTCCTCTTCACATTGACTATTAGACAGACAGAAGGAAAGACTAAGATGCAATTTTCCCCAGGATGAATCACCAGAAGGATTTTTATAAGGCTGCCAATTCCAAATTAAATAACAACAAAATGAAGTATATGAGATGCCATATTAATGGTTACTCCCACATAAGCCAAATGAAGTGGAAAATTGAAAAATTTTAAGCCATTTATTTCTAATTGTTTTGGGTCTTTAAAAGATAATGAAGTATAACATCATTAAAAAATGTATATTACTTTCTACTTAAAGCAAGGCACATACACACACAGTTAAGATGTATTTGAAAGCTTGAGAAACGTTTGTGGTATATACATTTAGATTAATGGGGGACATCTTCATGTGTTCATGATTTGTTTTCTAAAGTAAACTAATCCCTGTGATGATTTAATCTAAAACAAAACTTTAACTGGTCATTAAAGCCATATATATTCTTTTGAGAAATGGTTCCTGAAGTTTCCACTGTTTCTATATAAGTATTTATTGTCCATAGACAATTTAGAAATCAAAAAGTGTTGTATTTTCTTCCTGCAAAAACATCCAATCATCCCTCTGATTTGCCATCCATAGATTCAATCACAAATTGAAAATATTCAAAAAGTCTTTGTCTTAAACATGGGCATACTTACTTGATATAGATATTTCCTGAACAGCAGCAAATAACAAATATTATCTAACATATCATTATTGTTAAATTACCACATACGCAAATAATAGAGACATGGTTTCAAGTATATAAAAATACACTTATACTTATGTGTATACACATAAGTAACAGCATATAGACTATATATACATATATGCACGAATAATAATTAGTGAAAAAGAAGCTATGAATTTGACAGAGCAAGGCCGGTTTTGTGGAAGAAATTGCAGGGAAGAGAAGAAGAGAGAAATGTTCATCGCATTATCAACTCAAAAACAAGATAAACTTTAGAACTTATCCAGGAGGAAGATTCACACACACACACACACACACACACACACACTCACACACACACACACACACACACTCACACACACACACAAAATGATGTCTGCAGAAGGTTCCGAAGCTTGTCCCCCGTGAATACTGAACAGGGATGACCATATCTGTAGCTGGGTGATCAATGGCTTGTGTCTAGCAAGTAAGGTAGGAAATGCTAAAGACCAACGGCTCATGAGCTTCACTTTGTTAGTTTCTTCTTGGAAACATGTGGACAGTGAAATTAGAGTAAATACATAGCAATTTTCTGGGAAGGGGACTGGGGTGAAACTCAGTGGTGAAGTTCTTGTCTTGCATGTGCAGAGTTGGTTCAATGCCAGCACCAGAGGGAGGGGGGAGGGAGAGAGGGCAAGAGAGAGAAAGAGGGAGAGAGAGACCTGGGAAACTATCAACAAGGAGGTGAAGCAGCATTAAAGCATCAATCGGCATTAAAGGATGAGAGAGAGAGAGAGACAGACAGACAGACAGACCTTTATGAAAACTAAGTATCCCTCGTCTCTGAGCTTCTTCTTCCCCTATAAACTTGGGCCTTTCTCAGCCCTACTGAGATAGTCGAACGGGAAATGTCTACCAATGTCTTTCTTAGTTTGTTGTTTGTGTTCAACAGAGAACAGCCAGTACCATCATTCACAATTTACTGTGGCCATTTGGAAAAAAAAATGAAGAAAGTTCAATTGGTGTTCATACATCATTAGGCTAAGAGACTATTACTATATAATTATTATACTCTGTGTGGGTAGAATTTTAAATGAATTCACTAGACAAATACGCCTATTTGTAAGCATTAGCAGTTGATAGCAAAGTCAACCAACATACCACTGTAAAGAAATATAAGAAATCACATTCTTGCAAAGATACATTCAATTCTACCTGGTCTTGGGATATGGTAAAAATATTAACATACACTGATTCCAGAATGCAAGAAAAGACATTGTCAATGGATATAATGCTAACAGAAAATAAGCACATTTTTCATGGTACTTCATATTTGCAGGGAAGCCCTTTGTTGTGACTTTAAAAACCATCAAAATTATTTATATTCCAGTACATCAACCCACACCCAATTCTCCAATCAAAGCCATCCTACGGGCCTCACCTTGGTTACATTTTGCACGGAAAGTTTCCTCTTTAGAACCCTATTCAGAAAGACCTTTCCTTCTGTGTTATTATTTGGAAACCTTTTCCCAAACCCAGTTATGTTCTAGCAATTCATTCATAAAGTTTTGTTAGCCTTCTTTGTTCCCTCTGCACTACACACTTCCTAAGCCAGGCCCTACCACATCACCTCCTGAACTTCCAGTAGCTGTTTCTTGATGTCTCCTTCACAAAAGAGCAATAAAGAAGTATTGGAGGGGACAGTCCTAGAGAAATGACTTAGTAGGCAAAAAGTCTCTCCCCTTCAAAGTACAAGGGGAGAGAGAATGTCAGTTCTCGTGGACTCCCACACACAAATGGTCCTGTGTTGTCTCTTGAGTAGCAAGTCCCATGTCATCAAAAATAAACACATCCTCTCTGCTTTGTTCTCTTAAACACTACGCCGTCACTTTTAGCAGAGAGGGGAGATGGTTGAGACCAGGTATCCCAGGCTGGCCTCGAACACACAGCGATCCTCCTACATCAGGCTCCTGAGAGCTAAGATAAAGGCATGAGCAACCACAGCTGATGAGCACTGTTCAATCTTCGTAGACCATGTGCGTTGTTTCTGGTTGCCTACAAAATCCAAGGCACACACTTCAAGAGGAATCTCCTAAAAACGCACTGGTGTACACCCTGGGTGATGCCTGGTTTGAACCTTAACTGAGCGGCCTGTGTTTTTGTTGTCTGAAGTTGGGCGATCCTGGCTGTGGAGCTTCTTCCGTATGACTCACTTCACTGCCACAGCTTCTCTACATCGTCTTTGTGCTCGTGTGAGGTTTCCTGTTTCCACCCGCCTTAGTCCACTTTCGATCCATACTCTGCCCCTCTCTGAGAAACAGCAGTGTTCTCTTGTGTTTGCGTACTCCCATAATGCCTCACAGAAACACCTGCCCATGCGTGGGGATCCCACGTACTTGTAATGGAAATTGAGTTCAAGTCACTGACCAAAGACAACTGCAGTTTATTAAGCAACCACTTTATGGTCTCTCCAGAACTATTCTGCAAATTGTTCCATTAATGAGTAAGATATAGTGTGCACCTTCAAAGAATGCGTAGTTTAACAAAAATTATATATATATATATATATATATATATATATATATATAATTTATATATATATAAAACATATATAAATGAGCTAGCATAAGCCCACTGCCTAAATATCACCAAATTAGGAGTTAAAGTTCCCCTCTGAATTTTAGGACAGAAGATAAAAACCGTTCCTTTATTAGCATAAGCTATTGCTCATTGTACATAGGGCTCCTCCAAATGTGTAAGCCTCGGGCAGTCTGCATGCCCTTCTCTACACGAGCTTGGAGACCTTACTGAAAATTATTAAAGTTCATTACCCAGTCACTAGTGACAGATATTTGAAAAGTGGTCAGTAGAAATTTATGCTCTTCTATAGCTTTAGCTTTATGTTTGTTTATGAGTTATGAAATCTTATAATTGTGTGTTTAGTCTACTCAGTAAACTTTTTTTTTTTTTTTTTTTTGGTATTTTCAAGACAGAGTTTCTCTGTATAACTCTGGCTGTCCTGGAATTCATTCTGTAGACCAGGCTGGCCTCGAACTCAGAAATCTGCCTGCCTCTGCCTCCCAAGTGCTGGGATTAAATGCGTACGCCACCACCGCCTGGCCTCAGTAAACTTTTAATCTACTTTAATGTTTGTATGGTGTGCAGTCATCCTTCAGTATGCAGGGAAATTGCTTCCATGATCCCCTTGGGAATATAAAATTTGCAAATGTCCAAGTCCTTTATTTTAAAAAATATAGTATTTGCATATAACCTATCTGTGCCCTGTCCTATAGAAGTCATCTGTGGATTACCCAAGACAATGAAAACAATGTAAATGGCCACTATACTATATCTTTAAGGAAGATATACATATATTCTATGCAAAACAATTTTGAATACTACTGGTTTAATATTGATTTCATGGATGGCATGTGCCATTGCAGAAGCCATTTTTATTTCAAATATGTTTGATCTGAGGTTTATTGGATTCATGGGCTTAAAACCTGAAGATGTGGAGAGACTGGCTGTATATATCATTTAGCAAAACGTTCTGTGTTTCCTACTGTATTCATGTACCAAAAAAAGTTAACAGTCCTAACATACAAAGCCTTCTGATATTGTTTTCAGTTTGTTTGTGGAATTAAATGTATTAAGCCATCAAATAACACTTTCCTCTGATAGAATTATGATGCACACTGAACATATATGTGAAAACTCTCTTAGCTATATGTAAGTTACTAGTTAAGTAAAGAAACAAGCCAAAGAAAAACGGTTCTGCCTTCTATAATTGAAAAATTAATATAATTTCTCAGAACGAGCATTATCAAAAATGTCTGCTGCACAGAACTAGCACTGCGCTTTTGACTTTTTGGAAACAAGCAGGCGTTCCTTCAGCAAATCATCCGGATATGCTAAGCTGAACTACATCAAACTCACAATGTCGCTCTTAGCATGTGCTTGTATCATGTTCTCAGAAGACACTCAACCCTGTGGCCACTGACTTCATTCTAAAGTAGGGCTGGATGACCCTTGGCAGCTTTGAATAGATTGCCTTACTGCTTTTTCCCCAGAGGCCTTGTCTCTGTCATCAGTCACCTGTGACTTTGGCCTCTGTGAGACTGTTTCCTCCCTTATAAAATTAGTAATTGAGTAGGTTGACTATAGATTTTAAAATCTCTTAGAAATGTCTTAGTTCAGCATTTCTGTCAACCTCTTGACATGATGGCACGTCACCTGAAAACACTGGGCTTGGGGAACCCACAACTGACTTACAGAAAAGATACAAATCTCATGCAGGTTTAGGTACATGTACAATTTTGTGCTGGGCTACATTCATAGCTATCCTCAGCTATGTATGTATGACCCACAGTCTGTGTGTTAGACACGGTAAAACATCTGTTGGATCTGTTACCCTGCTAACCAACAACAACAACAACAACAACAATCTGTCAATAATGTCCACATTCATCTTCCAGGAATTTCTTCTTTTCCCAATATCTAAACACGGTCCCTTGGGTCACAGATTCAGATCCTGCCAACACACAGCTGTTACATTGCCAGGCCGTAGGCTTCTGTTTCCTTATCACACGTTACTATAGAATATACTCAGCATCTTCTTCAATTTTCTTTCATTAATCTCACTAATTGAATGACCGACAAAGGTGAAAGTGTCCCACCCTCTCTGCCCAATCCTGTTGTCTGGAGACACACGTCCGTCCTGGTGGCCACCATGAGATGCCCACCAGGGATACCTAGGTCGTCTTCATATTAGAAGAGGAAACGAACATGCAGTGACGAGGAGGAGGGAAGGGTTGGGACCAGCACTGTTTGATCTGTAGCTTCTCTGTTTGGCGGGTACCCAGACTATGTGTCAGAGAGAGGGAGATCCTGATCAGCTTGCCTCCTCTCAGTGCAGGGTGTGAGGGAAGAAGGTGAGATGAGATAAGAAAATGCACTCCAGGATTGAGGGAAAACAACAAAGTTCCCTGGAGGGGACAGCTGTTTAACACCTCTCCTGATGAGCTCTGTGACTATCCCCAAATGATTGGTGGTGATGCACCCTGTACCCCTGAGAGAATCTTAACTGATGCGCACACCACTCAGGACTCAGTAATTAGAATGCGCATGCGCATGCTTCCGCTAATTTCGTGTCTCCTTTTCCCTGTTTTCCCTGTTTTCCTCTTCCTTCCTGCTGGGTCTCAAGGCCTTTTCACTTTAATCTAACTCACTTTGACTTTTTACCTAACGTATGCAGTTCTCGTCCCTCTGTTGGCATGACTATCTCTCTCATTCGCTGGGAAAGCAAACCAAGCGGCCTGCCTTCTGCAGAAGGCTATAATTATGTTTCGGATTTACATAGGCACTAAAGAGGAAATTCGGAAAACGAAGCACCCTAACCTTGAACCTTCCCTTTCAGCCTACAAGGAAAAAATGAAGGAGCTGTCTATGCTGTCACTGATCTGCTCCTGCTTCTACCCGGAGCCACGCAACATCAACATCTACACCTATGATGGTGAGTGCCCTGTAGCGCAGACCCTTCTAGCTGGGTAAGCTGCGGAAGTTGGGATGTGTGTGCTTCCCTCTCAGAGCTCCTAACATAACTAGATCTCAGTGTCGGTAGGCTCTGTCCAGCCATTAGGTCTTACCACCGTCTGAAGTTGGTGCTAATAACAGTGCCTAAATGTCTTGTAAGAAGTATGCTGCCTTGTTATGAGCATCCTCATCAGCACGTCACAATCCACCGGATGTCTAAGGTTTTTCTTTTCAAATGATGAGACACACTAAACTACTACACTAGATTCTAATTGGCATGAAATTATTTTTCTACTTGGACCAATCAAGGTAGAGGAAAAATCTACCACCATCGCTATGTGTCTTGGCAGAGTCCCACACTTTGCAGGTAAATGTAAACAAGCTGATAAGAATAATCAAATTCATAAATAAAATTGTAACTCAGGTCATAAGCAAAGAGGGATTAAGAAGAAAGCAACAATTCTGCCCATGACGGTTCAGACTTAAAATTCCAGCACTCAGATAGTCTGAAGCAAGAGGGTTGCAAGTTCAAGGTTAACTTAGAGAACTTAAGGCCTTACTGAAGAAAGTTTAAATAACACTCTGCAGTTGCAACAACAGTTGACTTTATTTGCCGTTTTGGTTTATTTTTGTTTGCTGTGCTTTCTGTTGTTGTTTTGTTTTGTTTTGTTTTGTTTTTGAGACAGGATCTCTCTATATAGCCCTGTCTGTCCTGGAACTCACTGTATACAACAGGCTGGCCTCAAATTCAAGAGATCCTCAGGCCTTTGCCTCCTGAGTGCTAGGATTAAAGGCATGCACCACTGTGCCAGGTTGCCAGTCGGCTTTACTGAAGTTCTAGGTTTTAGGTTTACTTTATCCCAATTGTGGTGACTGGGTTAGGTTGGTTTGGTTTCTGGATCTTCCCCTGTGTTGGGGGCCTCAGGCAAGAGGATACATAGGCTCCTGGAACATCATTTACTCTCCCCTCCTAGGGATGCTGGGGAGAGAGTAGCGCATGTCTTAGCCTGATGCCTAAGAGATACCCAGTTATTGTTCTGTCCTTATCAACACTATTAGTATCAACCTCACCTAACTCAGCCAATGTAATCAACATAGAGCCACTGACTGTACCCAACCCTACCTGAGGCATTTTGGTGCATGATAGGCTCACAGTTATTCTGCCTTCCTACATATGTAAAGATCCTGTAAAAGATGAGATAAAGAGCAAGCTCCCAGCCTTACGCGCCTGAAAGTCTGCTTGAAAACTTAGAGCCGCTCTTCCTCCAGCTCTGTTCTCATGACACAAGCATTAGAAGGGCTGATTACCTTTCCAGGAGCACTTAGCTCTGTGTATGGGTAAGCACTCTGCCGACAACCAAGCTTCCTACGGGTAAGCACTCTGCCAACAACCAAGCTTCCCCCAGAATGCATGCAGCATGCCCGCTTCCTGGAAGTTCACTGAGCCAACAAATAAACTGTCTTGTCAGATGATGCTATTAGTAGGAATCTGGCTGTTTCTTAAAAGACTAAAACCTGTGCTGTCACTGTGACCCACTGATGAATTCAGCGTGGTCCTTGTCTTCCCGGGACTCAGAGCTCTGTAGATGAGTCTTAAAACTCAAATGACCTCCAAGGAGAACCCCGAATGTCTGGGACACAGTGATAGGATGGCTTCTGATGCTTTGGGACTAAGAGGGGCAGACCGGAACTTTTAAAAACTCAGTAGAGACACTCAGATTTCGAAACTGTTCACTTGACCTTGTATTTCCGTCTGAATAGTAATTATCGGAGCCATGTAGGGACAATGAAAATTTAAAAAAAAATCACTACCATGTGTTACAGTAAGAGATTCGGCCATTGAGTGTTTGCGAATCCCCTGGGGATCTTGGAAACACCCTGGAAGGTTCCAGGAGACATCTACACTTAAAATATGAGTAGCATGTAGCAGTGGCTTGATCCCAAGAAGTTTCTGGTTGCAAACAAAAACCAGAGGGCATGAGGCTCAAACCAAAGCACTCAGCTATAACTGAAGACTGACCGATGAAGTCTTAAAGAAATCAGTAGCTTTCCTACAGATGAGCTATGAAGTTATAAATGTCCCCCAATCTCTATGTCCCAGTGTAGGGGATGCCAGGGCCAGGAGGCAGGACAGGGTGGGTTGGTGAGCAGGGGGAGGGGGAAGGGAATAGTGGGTATTTCAGAGGAGAAACCAGGAAAGGGAAGAACATTTGAAATGTAAATAAAGAAAATATCTAATAAAATAAATAAATAAATAAATAAATAAATGCCCTCCAAGTTACTAGCTATCTCTTACTTTTTATTTTATAAATTATTTTAGATTATAATGATAACACAGGATTAAAATGTGAAAGTCTGCCAATCAGCTTATTAATGACACTACATATGATTAAAATGTGAAGGTCTGGTGATCTACTTATGGTCAGTACATAAGCCAATGGTAAACATGGCTAAAGATTTTCTGTGTTTTGTTTAATTGGCAATTAAAATTGAATGTGTCTACAGTATGCATGTTTTGAAATAAAATATACATTGATAATGGCTAAATCAAGTTAGCTAACACATGCTTACCTTGTGTGTTATCATGTATTTGTGGCAAGAATCCAATCAGAGAAAGCAGATTAAAAATGCTTAGACTATTGATAAAATGGAGTTTTAGTTTACATTTAAAAAAATTGTCATTTTCAAGAATGGATGGAACTGAAGATCACTTTATTAGCATGGTAAATCAGATTCAAAGAGACACATCTCATCTTCTTTCACATGGTTTCGTATATATAGTTAAATATACATATATGTATGTATACATGTACATATATATGTCTGTGTGTATAGAATGTGCACTGCCATATGGGCATTTTCAGGATGGATGTGGGAGGGTCCAGCCAACGGTAGGTGATGCTGTTCCTAGTCTTGGATTGTATGAGAAATCAAGCTGGACCAGACCCAGAAAGGAAGCCGCTAAGCAGTGTGCTTCCATGGTCTCTGCTTCATTCTCAGCCTCCCCTCCGGGTTTCTGCTGAAGTCTGAGCCGTGGCTTACCTCAGTGATGGACTGTGATGTGAAAGTTTAAGCCAAATACACCCTTTCCTCCCAAGCTGGTTTTTTTTTTCTTTTTTTCCTTTTTTCTTTTTTTTTTTTTTTTTTTTTTTTTTTTTTTTTGTTTTTTTTTTTTTTTTTTTTTTTTTTTTTTTTTTTTTTTTGTCATGGTGTTTTGTCACAGTGACAGAAAGCAAACTAGGAGACTCATGAATGTATTTTAATTGTCTAGATGAAATTTTGTACTATCTAGCCAGCATCTGCCCAGAATCCGTCAGCCTGGGCAGCCACATCACATTCTGTACTTATGAGGACAGGAATTCTGTCTTTCTGTTTCTGCCTTTCTCTCATCACAATGCACTTGAGGTTTATCTACATAGTTGCAAATGACAATTTCCTAAATTTACGATCAAAAGCATTTATGCAGTTGCTGGACTCCATGACATTAAAGCAGTTGCATGATTCAGCTGCCAATTTAGCGTTCTCTGCTGTCGCTTCCACAGACATGGAGGTGAAGCAGATCAACAAGCGTGCCTCCGGCCAGGCTTTTGAGCTGATCTTAAAACCACCATCTCCCATCTCGGAAGCTCCACGAACTCTAGCTTCTCCAAAGAAGAAAGACCTGTCTCTGGAGGAGATCCAGAAAAAGCTGGAGGCTGCAGAGGAGCGAAGAAAGGTAACTTTCTTCATGGGGGTTGTTGTAGTGGACGTTCTTGTGGCTTTGTTTGGTCTGGTTTGGTCTGGTCTGGTCTGGTCTGGTCTGGTTTGGTCTGGTCTGGTCTGGTCTGGTCTAGTTTGGTTTGGTTTGGTTTGGCTTGGCTTCTTTTGTTCTCTTGAGACAGGGTTCCTCTGTGTAGCCCTGGCTATCCTGGACCAGGTGGCCTCGAACTCTGAAGTTTTTAAGGTCTCTCCTTTCTTTCTCCCCTCTGCTCCCTTCCTGACTTTTACACAGATACACACACACACACACACACACACACACACACACACACACACACACACGAGAGTCAGAAAGAAAGAGAGACAGAAAGAGAGAGAGTCTCAGAGATTCCAAGAGACAATGAAACCTGAGTGAGCCTGGGCTCTCTGAACACTTTCAGTTTTCTACATTAGGATACTAGGAAAACCACGGACATTAAGACTGGAGGGTAAGAACAGGAGAGCTCAGTAAAGAGCACTCCCTGCTCTTACAGAGGACCCAAGTTCCATTCCAAGCATCCACTTCAAGGGACTCACCTCTGGCTTCCATAAGAAGCTACACTCAAGTGCACGTACCACCCCCGATCCCCCACCCTCACCACACACATGCATATAATTAAAAATAAATATTTTGAAAAGTTTGAGAGCAGTAAGATGCCGGCAAATCTGTGAATTAAAGATGTTCTGTCTAGACGTACCTGCCCCACTGGGCTGTAGTTTCTCATCAGGCATCTTTTACATAAATCATCCTTGAACTGCATTTTCCATTTGCATTATCACGATGTATTTTAGACTCAGGAAGTCACTAGGAGTGTCCTGCACACACAGTTCTATTTGTAAATTGTACAATTTATATTATTTTATCATATAAATTATACAAATATGAATCATATTTATTACATGAATGAAACTCCCATTTTAATACTTTTAATGTCTACAAAAAAATCTGTCAATATATTAAACACTATAATCTATGAATATTGTTATAAATTTAGATTCAAGACCGAGAAAGTGAGCTATTAACCCAGATAAATGCACAAGATTTAACTTTTTCATTGCCTCTTGTGGTACTACTTATGGACATAATCAACTGTCTCGTCTAAAGCCCTGCAGGGCCTATTGTACCCTGGCTGATTTAAGTTCTCACTCACTAGACAGAGGCACCTTCTATACAATGGGCACAGCACAGCACAGGAAGCTCTACCCATGGAGCACACACACACACACACACACACACACACACACACACACACGCACACACACACACACACAGAGCTTAGAATATAAAATCAGTGTCTGGTCCAAAATTAAAATACAGCAAGCAGAGTTCAGCTTCAAGGGTTAGTATACTGATGGCATTGCCAGCTACTATACTAAATTAACAGAAAATGGCCAAAGGAAGATGAACACAGAGATAATAAAAATTAACTGGGCGTTAATTTATAAAACTTATAAAAATTCCCTGAGACAACTAATTAATGGTTCTTGTAAAACTCCTACATCCTGACAGCAGCAAACTAGTAACATTATTTAATCAATTAAATCAAACTAGAAACTGACCGTGTAGCTAGATGGACACTGACCAAAAGAATCAGCCGACATTTTGATACCCAGAAAAAAATATTTCTGGAACCTCTCTTAAAATGGTCTATCTCTTTAAATTATTGTGCCATTTGGAAACTTTTCAGAGCAGAAATCACCATGTGGATTATGTTCTGATTAGAACATTTAGGAGAAAAGACAGCTAATTAAGAGAAAGTACCAACTTTAAACTTTCCGCCATTGATTTTGGTTTTTTGTTGGATGGCCCTGACTTAATCAGCACTCGTGTGAAAAACTGTTCTCTTTAGAGTGTTCAGCAAGTAGTGCATCTCAGAGACTATCAGGCGAAGACACGCGGGTCACCCTCAGCCAGCTTCTCGCGCTATTGCAAGTGTACCATGTGGTTTACCCTGAGGTGGCTTTCAATCCATACTAACCCTCTGTGGCCAGTAGACACTCCAGTGAACAGTCCCACGGGCTGGTCCATCAAACAACTCCTCTAAGGAATGGAAAACCTTAACATTTGCTTTTTGAATGGATACCAAATAATTCAACCTTTTGAAATATATCTCTAGGAGTTACCTCTGCGTAGGAGTTTGGAAAAATCGAGATTGTCCCCTGCTGTGATTTCCTCATTGTGTTGTCAGGGCCAGCACAAGACATGTTTAGGACCTGTGGCCCCACATCCTCTTCCTGGCTTCCTGTAGTCTCTGTTCGTGTCCTGTCCCTGGGACTCACCAGGCCTGACCTCTCTTATACTCCGCTGTCCGAGCAGTACCCGGCTCTCCCTTCCCAGAACTTGGGCATGATTAGTAAGAATGTATTTATTTGCATTGCTACTTACTTAACCATCTCCTCCGCTAAACTTCATGAAGGTAGAGATATGTGTTAACAGTATACGATATTGCTACAAATTTTACTCTTTTAAGTGAATTAAAAAATTAAAATTCCCATGTGAAGCTAACAATATGTAAGCTATGTTAACACTGTATTCCATACTACCACCCCAAAGAAAAATTATAGGCAGTAAGTTTCTGAACAACATCTGCTGAAATTGAAATCATACAACTGACAGGTACTTATCTAGGACCTGCTACTCGCCCTAACTCTAACTCTAGGAACTAGGCTTCCTCTCACTAAGGGATGAGCAAGGAGAGTGGCAGATGCAGAGGCCCTGGGGTCGGAAGGTTCTGGTGTGTTTGAGAAACACCACAGAGGCCAGGGAGGCAGAAGCAGTGAGCACAGGAAGCCAGGGAAGTTGCGGGTGACAGCGGCAGAGCATTAAAGGACTTCCGCTTTGAGTTCAAGCGAATGGACAACAGAGGAAAAATTAAAACCGCATCAGTTCTTGGTGTGAACCAGTGCACAGTTTTGAAGAAAATTCTTTATTTTAAAGGGATAAATTAGAGCCATGTGGTGGTGGCGCATGCCTTTAATCCCAGCACCCAGGAGACAGAGGCAGGAGGATCTCTGTGAGTTTGAGGCCAGCCTAGGATACAAAGAAAGTTCCAGGAGAGCCAGAACTACATAGAGAAACCCTATCTGGAAAACAAACAAAAAAGGTAAACTAGAAAAAAATGGTGTTAGATAGATAGGGAAAACAGGAGATTGTGATAGACTTAAAAAAAAAAAATCAAACAAATGGTTTCAGAACTAAGGATACTTAGAAACAAACATAAAGAGCATGTGCTTTGAAGGCTGTGGTTTCAAACTAATAGACAAGCAAATTGGGGAGAAACGCTAGGCCAGACTCTACTATGTAAGCCATAAAGAGATATTAAAGTATTTTGCACAGAATAAATGCTTCTAGATCTTAAAAATAAATAAATTAAAACTTTAAAAACCTGCTGAAATAGGATTCAGCCATAGTCACAATTCTCAATGCCCTGGGCCTATTTCCTTTCCCATATATTACAAATTTTTAAAGATTCTTCCCAGAAATCACACAACACTTACGTATGTGTTCACCTTTTGCTATTGTTATAAACAAGGTCAGTTGTTACTGCTAATCAGTATCCCTAGTTATCTCAAGGTGGTAAGCATTTTCTCACTAAACCACCAGAATCCTCATTCCAAGGAAGTACAGAGGTAGACTTGGGCAGCGGTGTAACATGGGATTTTTGTAGGACTTTGTAAACACAAACCTTTGTAAACACTTATTGGGGTGTTTAGAGCCTGTCGCTGGGAACCCAAAGCCTCTGTGAGCTTGAGGTCCAAATTGTGCAGACAGGGCTCTCTCAGGTCGGGGCTGCAAGGCTGCTGATTAGGGATCAGATGTGCTGTGTATTAGATATCATTTCCCAGCATCCCTAGGCCACTTGCCCACACCGCCATAACACTGACCATCTGGTGGTGAGCTTGGGTGGTACTTTGCAGGCTCCTTTCAGCCAGAACTGATGCTCCATGCTTTAGCTTAAAAAAAAAAAAAATGCTTATTCTAAAAAAAAATGTAACTTTTTTTTTAAACTTCATCTCCTTTATTAAAGTATCTCTGGTAATCAGTGTCTATTTTTTGAAATTAAACTCTTCATATTGCAACTAGCTACATTTTGGGAAAGGGCATTGACATTTCAGCCAGCCAGGCATGGTGCCTATTCACTCATCATCCACACAGCGAAAAGCTACAGAATGAGGCTGGCACACATGCCCAGTGCGCGACTCCAACGCTCTGCAGTTGCCAGCCTCGTGAGTAGCGGCTTCTCTTTCTGTCATGCCTCAGTGCAGGGAACCTGTAGTCTCGTTATCTGCAGCAGACTACAGAGTCTAAAGATGTCTTTCAGATCATCCAAGAACACGTGATTATTAGAATGGCTGCAGTTGAACCTATCTCTCCACTTAGTGACTAATGCCTTTGGGCATGCCATCTAAACTCTGTCTTCTCTTACCCATTAACCTAACCCCACACACCTCCCATGGCTGTGATAAACGCCACGAGAAAAAGCAACTTGGGAAGGAAGGGGCCCATTTGACTAATCCTTCCGGGTAACAATCCATTCCTGAGAGAAGTCAGGCCAGGAACTCATGGTGGAACCTGGAGCAGAGGCCAAGGAGGAAGATCACGTGCATACTTGCTTAGTGGGCTTCCTTATACAGACTAGGCCCACCTGCCCCATGATGGTGCCACCACATTGGGCTGGGCCCCTCTACATTAATCATTAGTCAGGAAAAGGCCCACAAATATGCTTACAGCCAATCTGCTAGGGGGAATTCCTCAACGGAGATCTCTTCCCAAGCTGATAAAAATGAACCAGCACACTCGCCTACACAAAGGACTAGTAATATGTCCTATGTCGCATAATGGGAACCTATTATGAGATGGATGAGAAGCAGCATAAGGGGTTGGCTATTCCTGGCTTAAAATGTACCCAGCTCTCACCTGGGAAAGGATTATGGTCCAGCAAATGGTTTTACAAAGGAAATCAGTTCAGATTAACAGTTCTGCCACTTAGTACACTTTATAAATATTTGAAATATAAATTAGTCTTTATCATAATACATATAATAAACAGGTTGATGAATAATTGATGTATCAGTAGGTTGGGCCAACTAAAACTGGCTTAAAACATTAACATTATGAAAAATGGTGTATACTTACTAATAATTACAAGCTTGATAAAACTATACACTAAAATCCATTGAATTGAAAGACTCCCCAATTAATCCATGTATTAACTTCACTGCACAGTGAGTTCTAATGACCTATGAACCTCTCTCTCTGGAAGAGAAGTGAGTTTCTTGCTCTAAATGAAACACTGTGAAAGGGACTCATTAGCAGCCAAACCTGGTTGCTTCAGCTTCTCCATCTGTACCCCTAAAGCTTTAGCATGGCCACTCTCATTCCTTCCCCTTAAGTTATACATTTGTCCAGCCATGACCTCTGTGGGGTCAGAACGGGGCACAGTTTACACAGTCACCAACCTTCTCATGGTGCTGAGTCTCAGTCTTTATGGGGTGGAGCCTCCACCTCCTACAATAACTCTAGGATCCACAATCTTCTCCCCCAGTGACATGTGGTAGCCACACAAAAGTACAATTCTCTCCTAAAAGGGAAAGTGACGAGGATTTAATCTTGAGTCACCTCTGAACAACTATGGCCCGAGAACACAGTTTGATTTCTTCTGATACCAGATCAAAATAGGGTAATAGTTTCATTACGATTTATATTAGCAGAACAAAAGGAATCATAAAAGTAAGACGCTCTTCAGATACACTGGTGGAAACCCAGTAGGCAGGTCACGGCAAAGCAGAGAAACCTCTGTTACAGGGCCTCACTGCTGGGTGAGGCTTTGGGCTTGGCGAAACCTAGTGGTCTGTTAGATTACTGTATCACAAAGGGTTAAGTGATGTTCTTAGGACATTAGGTCACACACAGAGAAGGCTAATAACTGTTGAAAGGCCCGGAAGAACCTGAGATAACTTGCAATTCTGGCTCTGCAATACCCCAATGTTTCATACTGAAGTTCCTCCAATCGGTCTATATAGACGGTCAGGCGAGTTTGTATTCCTCTGGGAACTGTCAGCAGCAGCTGGCATCGTGACTTGTAAAGGGCACTTGAGATGGAATATAGGGGAAGGGGGTCGTTTTTACAGAGTCACAGTTTAGAATTAGGAAGCCTGTGTGCATCGCAGTCATAAAATCTTCCTATTGGAGGTCTTCTTGGCAAGGAAGATCAGCCGAACTCTTTCTGTAAGGGAACCACAGCAAACCCATCAGAGGCATAGGACGAGAGGGCTCCTTACGGAACTCCGTGAGTCTTCTTCTGTGTCTTTCTGTGCTCCTGGCTTTTCGGCACGAAGTGAGTGCTTCATGCTGTTCACACAGCTATACTCTACTGTCATGTTTCAGCATGCGTCTGTGCATTCACCAGGTCCACGATGTCTTTCAGCGCTAGCAGAAAGCCTGATGCTCCCAGAGGCCTCATCCAGCCTACTCGTGGAAAGGCATCTTGGATCTAAGGGATTCAGTGTTTGATGAATAGTTCTGGGCTTCAAGTAATATATATACCCCAAATGATGAGTGGGGTGGGGGGCAAGATGTAGGGGCAGGAGAACATGTATTTCAAAAGTCATGGAAAACCAGTGCATTTAAATTTTAGGTCTTAAATCTCTTACATGTGTGTAAAGGAAAGTGAGTTTTATAGACCAGTTAACTCAGATTTATCATCCAATTCATTTGTGCGGTAATTAAACTCTTAGACTCAGTGGCATAAGAGATGCTAATTAACCTCTTTACAAAATGTTCAATCGTCCCTACATGGACAATAACTCTTCTCCCTGTCTCGTACATACCCTGTGCCTTCGTGGGCTTCTCGCAGAGTCATTCCAGTGAGCCTCGGTTCCTTATGAGGATGTTCCCAAAAGGTGCTCGCCAGCAAGCCGCTGCAGTCTCTCAAACAGTGAGCGGAAGTGACATCTCCTAGGATGCCACCTGTGAGCGGCTCTATCTTCCTTAACTTACTTCTGCATCCTGTCAGCTGGCTAGAGTGACATCTCCCGGGATGCCACCTTCGAATGACTCTATCTTTCTTAAATCTGTCAGCTGGCCACTATCTCACCCAAGTCTCCATTTCAATCCTCAGAGACCTCTATGTCAGAAGCCTGCTCTCCGCCAGGCTCCTCGGGCCCAAGCACTCACTTTTGAACAATTCATACGCAGCAGCTCTTGGCAAGTTCCATCCTTCAAACCCACACAGCCCACCGCCTTCCTTCTAATCCGACCAGCCACCACACACAGTAGGAACACTGTCTGAACATACAGTGAGAATTTTACTCCACATGGAAGGTAGGAGCAGGCATCCACTTATTTAGATCATGTCCTGCCACCGTTCAGCCTCTCACTTGTTTTATGCCACGTCTTTGTATAATTTTCTGAACTTACTGCTTATTTGCTCACTGACGTAAATACTGGAATCAAAAGCAGTCTTTGTCCTGTGTAGTACAAGTGCAAGAATGAGCCATATTCAGGGAAGAATTGATTTTCCTCCGAGAAATAACATCAGGACTGTTATAGGCAGAAAGAGTTTGTCAGCGAGCTGCAATAAATAGGTGCTAAGACTGACTTTCGGCACTAGCAGAATAATGGAGAACTCCAGAGCCCCTGAGCTGTGTTCTAGTGGAGAATGGGTGTAAATGTTGAGTTCCAAGGCTGGGATGATTGCCCAGTGAGTAAAGATGCTTACTGCACAAGTCAAATACCAGCATCCATGTAAATATTTAGGCACTTGTTGATCACCCCATCACTCAGAGATCAGAGACAGATGGGTGGGTCCTGGGGCTCACTGGCGAGCTAGTCTACAAAATGGCGCGCTCTGGGTTCAACAAGAGAGCACATCTCAAAAATAAATGAGTAAATAAAGCAGAGAGACAGTGTTGGATTGCATTTCAACACTAATATCTGACCTCGGCATGCACCTGCAAAGGGGAGGGCACTTGTACGTGAGCTTGTACACACACACACCGAGAGAGAGAGAGAGAGAGAGAGAGAGAGAGAGAGAGAGAGAGAGAGAGAGAGAGAGAGAGAGAGGCAGTTAATGCTGGAAGGTATGGCAGCTCACTCCTTTACTCCTGGCACTTAAAGGAAGCAGGAAGACTCACAATGTGTCTTGCAAAAAGTGGACTGTGGCCTATCCAGCAATAGACTCTCTTGGATTACTAATCAAAAGTATAGATTCCTTGACCTCCCTAAAGGACTTCAGGAACAGATCTCACCAGGTAGGTACTAGAATCTCTGCCACGATCGAGCCCCTACTGATGACACTTGAAGAGAGCCATACATCTTACTGAGCTTAAGAAGAGAGAGCATGCACGAAACACAGCCAACTACAATGTTTCTGTTCTCCTTCCTGAAGGACCACAGTGAGGAGCGGCAGCCACAAACCAGGGCTTTCTTCCTTTTTGGCCAAGAGGCCACTAAGTTTGTATAAATGTTTTCAAGTCTCTACAGAGAATTTATTTTATGTGTGGGGTTCTTTGTGTGCATGTCTGTCTGTCTGTACACTGTGTGCGTGCCTGGCATCCGAGGAACCAGAGGAAGGCGTTGGATTTCCTGAACTGGAGTCAAAGACAGTTATGGGTGCTGGGTATCAAACCTCAGACCCCTTCAGGTGCATCCAGTGTCCTTTACCACTGAGCTATATCTCCAGCTCGAGAGAATTTATTATAGCTCCTGGGAAAAGGGGAGGATAGGTGTCTAAGAAACAGAAAAAGTGAATTTGATGAACAAAGGTTGAGCAATTTCTATAGGGCCCACCCTGCACTTAGTCAGAAATAGCAGGGCAGAGAAAAAAAGCAAAAGAGAAAGAAAACCCAGGCTCCAGGCCGTTCCCATCTTCTTCAGGCTCCCACAGAAAGCTGCAATCCGCTGGAACATTCTAACACTGCATGTTGCATAAATCCTTAGCAGCATCTTATTTAAAAAAAAAAAAAAAAAAAATGAAAGAAAAGACTGGCCGAACAGTCTACAAAATGGCTCCTCAGTGAGAGCTAATAGTATTTCTGAGACGCTCCGTCCAACACCTCCACAGCAATAATTTCAGGGAGCCATGGTCCCAGCAACATGTTCTGATGGAAGTGCTGAGGTCTGCAGGGTGCACAGGGTGGACAGTGCTGCTCACAGCTGCAGCATCAGGTCCGGCACTGAGTAAAGCAGGCATCCAGAGGTGTATGTGTAAATGATGTCTTTCCTCCTCAGTCGCAAGAGGCTCAGGTGCTGAAGCAGTTGGCGGAGAAGAGGGAGCATGAGCGAGAGGTCCTCCAGAAGGCTTTGGAGGAGAACAACAACTTCAGCAAGATGGCAGAGGAGAAGCTGATCCTGAAAATGGAACAAATTAAGGAAAACCGTGAGGCTAATCTAGCTGCTATCATTGAACGTCTGCAGGAAAAGGTAAGAACGGCAGAGGGCGGAGCAGGGGACGGACCTTCCTGTGCAGCGCAGCTTGGGAAGCCATGGCTGAGCTGGGGACCAAGGCAGGACAGCCAGCCTCAGGCTGCGCAGCACATAGCTTGACCCTGTGGCCTGACCCTGTAGTGGAATAAAGGAAACCTCCATCAACACCAGAACCCTTGTCAAACACTCCACCACATGACTCAGGAGGACTGGCTTCAAATGTGGGCGACCTCTATACAAATCGTTGTGTTGGAAAAATAGTCACCTGTACATATTTAATATTTACCTGATTACATTAATGCTATAATACTTAATCTTAATATAAAATTAACAAATATTATTTATTTAGAGTAATATATATTTAATATAAGAACTAAATTTAAAATATATATTGATCATAAGCCCATTTTCTCCATGAAACAAAATCTACAAGAAATTCAGAACACGGGAAGCACAGCAGAGGGACTATTTTATCATATTCTGGGGTCCTCAGGCCGTCCTTATTAACCCTCTGTACATGTGCGCATATAACATGGCCGTGCAAGCGCGCGCGCGCGTGTGTGTGTGTGTGTGTGTGTGTGTGTGTGTGTGTGCACGCACGCGCGCACACACACACACACTCACATTCCATCTCCCCAAACCTTGCCTTTGAAAAAAATGCACATTGTAGCTATGAATAGTTTTGCTTTGTCCATTTCCAGAAATTGGATTAGGCTTGAAAAATAGGAACTCTGAAAAGATGCACCTATACATCTCACCATCCCTGCCTGCTCCCGTGGCTCTTTCACGTCAGGCACTGCAGGTTCAAGAGATACTTCTGAGCCAGGCGGTGGTGGCGCACTCCTTTAATCCCAGCACTAGGGAGGCAGAGACAGGCGGATTTCGAAGTTCGGGGCCAGCCTGGTCTACAGAGTGAGTTCCAGGACAGCCGGGACTACACAGAGAAACCCTGTCTCGAAAAACCAAAAAAAGAAAAATAGGAGAGAGAGAGATACTGCCATTGTCTTCTAAGTACTGAGAGTTTACACTCAAACTCATAATACTCCTGCCTCAGACTCAGAGCTCAGATTATAGGCATGCACCACATTACCCAGCTACAGTCTTTTAAAAAATATTATTCCAAGAGGTCTTTTAGATGTAATGTGTTCTTCCTGAGGTTTTGGAGATCTCTGCCCAGAAACTGCTGTTGGCTCCGACACAGAAAGTAAAACACTGAGTGAGACCCTCAGAGAGGTGCGATTTGAGCAGAAGCCAGGAGAGCCAACTTTAGATTAGCTTTTCAAAATTTATAAACAGGTGTGCCCTTGCTCTTCAGAGCAACATCTTGTCTCTCCCGATGTCTCAAGTCAGACCTTGGCTCTCCACAAGTCACAGGTGGTAGCACCAAAGCAGGTGCTGCAGTTAGATCAGGACAGCCACGTCCCCTTTGTCATCATCCCCTTCCCTGTTTCTCAGTTTACAAGTCCTTTCTGGGGAGCTCCTAGCCTTCACTTCACACCACAGGCCCTGAAAAAAAGTCCAGTGCAGTTGCCAGGGACACAATATGCTGATATCACTCTAAGCCAACTTCACCTTGAGTATCCACACCATCATCACTAGCCATCCAGGAGAGCCGCTGGTTTTGACGTATGCATGCAAACCTACAGCTTGTCCCTCTTGATGTTATTTGTAAACTGGTTTGTAAAATTCGCATACCTCATAACAGCAAAGCAAAAATCAAAGGAGTGTCCAGCAAAGCTCACACCATCAGGTTCACCTCACCAACCAGAAGAAGTGTCCGGCAAAGCTCAAACCATCAGGCTCACCTCACCAACTAGAAATGTCCAGCAAAGCTCACACCATCAGGCTCACCTCACCAACTAGAAGTGTAGACCTTAGGAGGAAGAGACCTGATCTCTGCATAGTGAGCAATTCCGTGTCTAATAACCCAACCAGCATCAAGCAGATGTATTGTAGCCATTACTTTCATGACAATAGCAGTATACAATATGATTTAGCTTAAAGTAAAAATATTTTCCCCTAAAAGAACAAGATTCTTTTCCTATGAGGCAATTTTGATAATATATAAGCATAGATTTTAATCATGATGAAGTCACATGTGTTTTACCTTGTATTCTTCTCTTCTGACATTTACTCATTTTCTTGTTGTTCTGATTTATGAGTGCCATTGGTGTGACCAGCTACTACTGAATGTGTCTGATGAATAAATAAAGAAAAGGGAAGGGATTATATCCACCCATTATTAATGCTCAATACAGGCCAGGTGCTTTTACATGTATTATCACATTTAATCCAAACAGCCAGTCTACCCAAAAAATTTTGTTATTCCATTACACATCTAAAGAACCTACCTATTCCTTAGAGAGCCTACTGCATTTGGCCAAGATTATAAAGCAAGCAGAGTGAAGAACGTAGAGATGAAGCCAAGCCTTCTTCAGACCAAAGTGTGTCTGAGCTGAATTGGATCCTCCTTTTCAGTCATTGAACACTGACCATAAGCATTAGAGGCAATACTCCATGCTTCCCTTGATCCCATGACCACCAGCATCTTGATGCATGACAGCAGGACGTTTATGAGCTCTCCCAACTCATTTCTGACTTTTCTTTTATACTGTTGGCCCATAACCATTAATAAGAAGAAAGGAACCTGACAGTGCCCACCTCATCTTGCATTTAAATGAACTTAGAAAATGAGATTTGATAGAATTATTACCAGAGGTCATCTAGTTACTGTTTTTATTATATGTGATACCTCCAGCCATTAAAGAGGAATTAAGAGATAAAGGAAGGGAAAGAAATGACCTCGCTTTCTTGGCTTCCAATAAGAAATCTGTATGTCACATATTTCAGAGGACTAGAAGTTTTCCTAAAGCCACCTTTCAAAGGTGTCTTCTTTTAAAAGTACTGTTTACAGTATCAAAATGCTTCTCCATTTCCCTCAAGGAGAGGTGGCAGGAGAAACTGAAGAGATTCTTTTACAAATTTAGATATGCATGGGCCTAAATACTGCAGATTCAGAATTTCTAAGTAGACCTGAAAAATTAAATATGAGATCCATAATGAAATAGACGTTACTAAAGAAGCAAGTCCTTAGAGAACTTCATAGACCTTGTCCTTAGTGAATTTCAAAGACATTGTCCTCATGAACTCTATTGACAATATCCTTGGTGAACTCCGTAGACAATGTCCTTATGAACTCCAAAGACATTGTCCTTAGTGAACTCCATAAACATTGTCCTTAGTGAACTCCATAGACTTTGTCCTGAGTGAACTCCATAGACATAGTCCTGAGTGAACTCCGTAGACATTGTCCTGAGTGAACTCCAAAGACATTGTCCTTAGTGAACTCCATAAACATTGTCCTTAGTGAACTCCGTAGACATTGTCCTTATGAACTCCAAAGACATTGTCCTTATGAACTCCATAGACATTGTCCTTAGTGAACTCCGTAGGCATTGTCCTGAGTGAACTCCGTAGACATTGTCCTGAGTGAACTCCGTAGACATTGTCCTGAGTGAACTCCGTAGACATTGTCCTGAGTGAACTCCGTAGACTTTGTCCTTAGTGAACTCCATAAACATTGTCCTTAGTGAACTCCATAGACATTCTCCTTATGAACTCTATTGACAATATCCTTGGTGAACTCCGTAGACAATGTCCTTATGAACTCCAAAGACATTGCCCTGAGTGAACTCCATAGACATTGTCTTGAGTGAACTCCGTAGACTTTGTCCTGAGTGAACTCCATAGACATTGTCCTGAGTGAACTCCATAGACATTGTCTTGAGTGAACTCTGTAGACTTTGTCCTGAGTGAACTCCATAGACATTGTCTTGAGTGAACTCCGTAGACTTTGTCCTGAGTGAACTCCGTAGACATTGTCCTGAGTGAACTCCATAGACATTGTCTTGAGTGAACTCCGTAGACTTTGTCCTGAGTGAACTCCATAGACATTGTCCTGAGTGAACTTGGTAGACAAGTGTCTGTAGTGAACTCCATAGACAGCCAAGCCTCATAGCTACGTTCACAGCTCTCAGCTGGAATTTTCTGGTCCTTGAGCAGTTCTCTGACCAGGACCACAGGCTGTTGACATTACTGTGCAGGCCTACCCTAGCTTCCCCAACATTTTCACTTAAAGTCACATAACACATCAGGCATGTGCATTTCACATTGTGGCTGCCAAGTTTCCAAACCATAGACCAACCAAACTTCCTGATTTTTTTTTTTTTTTTTTAGAAACTCAGAAGGCTTATCTAAATTTCTTTTTAAAGTTATCTCGAAACTCTGATGAGCCTTCGATTGCCCTGGCAAGCCTGTAGCTTTACTACTCTGAGTAAAAGTAGAGTAAGCTAAACAAACAGTGCTAGTTGTAGTGCTCACCCTGGCGGAGTTGCCATTGAAGCGCTGTAGTCTTCCAGCACAGGGAAGGTATCCCCATCGTCCCAGGTTTCTACAAGCTCAGCTTCTAGTAATGACTCTCTCTGTCTTCATGAGAAAGGGACACCGATACGGCTTTGCCTCGTAATAACTGGACAAAGTTAAAACTCAGCTGCATCTGTTCTGATTGCCTCACATTTCCAAATACAACTTGATTTTCTCTACAATGTGCGTGAATGGCTCATTTAAGCCCAATTACATCACATTACTTTGAGAATCTTTCTCCAGAGTCAACTTCCTGCTTCCTCAACTTTTTTTTAGTTTTGGAGAAGGACAGGGTATGAGATGCTTTTTCCCAACCCTACCCCCAACCCTGAGAGGCTTGGAAGCATTTTAACATTCATATATAACTAATGTTGAATCTAATCACCTGCTAGTTGTATGAACTTGGGAAAGTTTCTCAGCCTTCCTCTGCTTTGGTTTCTTCCTCTGTAAAATGGGTATAACAGAATCTCTACTACGATACTGTGAGAATTAAGGAAATTAATCTAATCAAAATCTATATGGTTATAGTTGTAGTAAACATAGGTGACAAATATTAGGTTATAGTATAAAGAAACCCGTAAGAACGGGAACCTTGACCTTGATAGAGCTTATGATAAGATTTACTTTATCAATGGTCAAGACCATTGAGAAATGAATCAAAGAAGCTATCTGAGGAGAAAATCAATTTTAAAATATCCTAAGTAGAAAATAAATAATATTACTAATAATTAGCATTTCAAAATTCAGTTCAACAGCCATTTATGCAAAGCTTTATGCCTTTGGTCATCCAATGTAGAAGAATAAACTAAAAACACTAGACCGACCTTTTCTCCATCAACACCCTCCTTAGAAAGTTCACGTCCCAGCCAAGACTAGTAACTTTATTAGTAAAGTTTCCTCGTGGAAATAAATATGCACCAACCACATGCAATGTCCCCAGAATGAAATGACACAGTTCAGACCTTATAGTCAGCACAGTCAAGGAGACAAGAACAGGGATTTCTCTCCTGTTTAGAACCACATGACTTCCCCATTAAAAGGAAGGGTTTGGTTCTGCAAGTGCTTAGATGCAAAAGGCCTGTGGTCTCATGAGAAAACTTCATACCAAAAGGATGCCTTTAACAGACCTTAGAGCACATGCATACAGCCTTAATCAGCTGAGATGCCGGGCTGGGAACTCCAAGCAGTCAAAGTATCCTGAAAAGATGATTCTGCTGGATTTACTAAGCCAGCATGTGCCAGAGAGTACAGCAGAGCATTAGAAACGCTGCTGACTCAAGTTCGGAAGGTCACAAGCAAGGTGTTTAGAAGTAGTGCCATTGGCTCCTTTCTGGATCTCAGTTTCCCAAAGTGCCCATGGGCAAGCACAGACTCCTTAAAATAGTTCAATAGAAGGAAGGAAAGAATTAAGATTATATGGAAACATCAGTGTCATATGTTACTGCCCTCCTCTGAATTTATACAGAAGTCAATATGGCCAATATTTTCTTCGGATCTGTTTTCATTTTTCACTTGACATTTTGATCATAGTTTGAAAAAAAATATAGTGTTGTTGTTGTCATTATCGTTGTTGTCCAGGATTCATTACAGTTCCACAGTTAAAGGCTTGCCTATCATTTACAAGACCTGTAAATGGCTCCAGGGTTGATCACCAACAAGAGAGGGGTTGTATAGGATAATAAAGACACTATATTTCTTGTAGTCTTCTCTACTATGATGACTCTTGGGCCCACATTTTTCCTTGTGAAGTAAAGAAAATTTCTTTAGGAATCCTTATCTTTAGGAAGACACCACCCTGGGTAATTTCAGGCCAGACATGTCCAGTAGCAGCTAAGGTGGCTCTGCGAATTCTTGGGACCCTGTGGACTGACCCCTGTGCCCTTGCTGTTTCTAGGAGAGACATGCTGCAGAGGTGCGCAGGAACAAGGAACTGCAGGTTGAACTGTCTGGCTGAAGCAATGGCGGGTATGGCACGCCCCTCCCATAGTAAATCCCCTGCCTATAGTATAATGGATCATGCGATATCAGTATGGGAAATGTATGACATGGTTTAAAAAAAGAACTCATTATGAAAAAACAAAACAAAAAAACAGAATCAAAAATAAAATAAAAATCAATGCCGTCTCTTTGCAGAATGTTTTGCTTGATGTTTAAAAAAAAGTACCTTGGATCTTATTTTGTAAATATTTACATTTTTGTTAAAAAATACAAGTATTGCATTATGCAAGTTATTTCATAATCTTACATGTCCTGTAACAGGCTTTTAATGTTGTGTCTTTCCACTCAAATGAATTTGCTAGGTCTGTTCTTTTGGAAGCTCCCCATGTCGAACTCAGTCCCTGCCCTTTTCATTCCAACCGAAAAATGAGGTCAGTAGACAGCCTATGGTGCTAGAAACCCACCATTGCCTAATGACCTAGATGACTC
The DNA here is from genome assembly GCF_008632895.1 of Mastomys coucha. NCBI lineage: Eukaryota > Metazoa > Chordata > Mammalia > Rodentia > Muridae > Mastomys > Mastomys coucha. Next base: position 4,285,711 of record NW_022196899.1, read on the forward strand.
CATAATCTCTGAGCTTGACCAAGACCACACCTAGATCCTGGGTACTGTGTGTCCATGTGAACCTCCACCTTTGCTCCTAATCTGCTTCCTGCCTAGAAACCACAAAGCCAGGCTAAGGAAATCCACCAGTACTTCCTTCTCATGGATTTATGTGCTACACATGTGTTTGGGTTTTAGAAACAGATGCATGGGAAGAAAAAAAAACCTGAGCTCAGTCAGGGTAGAAAGGTAGGAAGGTAGGAAGGTTGAACCTTCCAACGTGGTGATCACGAGTGCAAAGCCAGAGGGCTCAGGCAGCCATGAAATTGTTCTTCATGAAGTGGGCTTGCTTCTCTTGTTTTAGTTACTACGATGGAATGAATTAATTAACGTGTCGGGTGGCCATGGGTGATAATGTTCATTTTAAGCTTTTGCCTGTAGTACAAGCACATAATGCTACTGAATATTTTTCCACTTGGAGACTGTGAGCTGGTTGTTGCATTTCAAAACACAAACAAGATCGCAAAACACTGTGGATTTTTACTCAAGCTGGTCTTTCTTCCCCAGTGTAGGGCAATCCTGCCTATAAACAAGACCAAATCACTCCATCTGTGATGCTGACGCAGTCAAGGGGCTAGGCAGGGCATTTGTGCCAAGAATAAGAATCAGCAGAGACCCAGCATTCGTATCTATTGCAGTTTTGAAGTTGTTTCCCCCCAACTCCCAACCCCTGAAGGTTGCTGCCTGCATATTTACTCTTCGTCAGTGCTATCTTCTTGTATGTCATTGTGAGCAAGCTGTGATGAATAAAGAATTGGAGTTCTGTGAACTAATAACGGTTCGGTCTGGTCTCTCGGCCCTGTATGCTCAGGCCCCGGTGCTGAGATGGTAGTAGGAGGGGTTGTTGGATTGGACAGTCTTAGGAGCACAGAGGCAGTGGTGCGTTCGGAGGAAGCCAATGGCCTGCTGGTTGACTTCCCTTGCAAAGCAGCGGGACACTTCTTTTCTGCTTCCTTGGACAGGCTGACCCAGTGGGGGAAGGCCTTCAGCCTGTTCCCCCTTAGCAACAGGCACAGGGAAGGAGAAACTAAAGGTCCAGGCTAGCAGTCCTGGGCCAATGAGCTTCACTCTGGGCATCGTGGGGTTCCTGGCACCACCTCAAGTTCTCTCATGCTGCCCACAGGACACCCCCAGCCTGGGCCGTCTGTTAAAATGTGACTTCCCTGCCATACTGCCAAACCGTGTCCTGCCAAAAAGCAGACTGCACACATGGACAGGGCAGGGTCCTGCCAGGGCCCAGATGGGTATGACACGACCAGAAAAAACAGCATCCAGTTTGAGCAGGAAGTCAGAAGTCATTGGAACAATGCAGATTTATGAATAGGTAAATTGGGCTGTCACTCACAAGATCACTGGCTACGTTTAAGCCAGTGAAAAAGTACCTCCTATGTAGGTAGCTTCGACGAGACTAGAACTTTCTATGTAGACCACATTGGCCTTAAACTCACTATCAGTCTCTGCCTCCCAACTGCTGGCATTGCAAGGCTACATAATGAGAGACTGTCTTTTTTTTTTTTAATTTTTTTTAAATTTTTTTATTTTTATTTTTATTTATTTATTTATTTATTTATTTATTTATTTATTTTGGTTTTTCAAGACAGGGTTTCTCCGTATAGCCCTGGCTGCCCTGGAACTCACCTTGTAGACCAGGCTGGCCTCGAACTCAGAAATCCGCCTGCCTTGCCTCCCAAGTGCTGGGATTAAAGGCATACGTCACCACTGCCTGGCAATTTTTTTAATTAAAAAATATATACAAATGCTTTTTAAAAATTTAGATTCTGATTCTGATTATGATGATTGTTGTTGTTGTTATTATTACTATTATTATTATTATTATTATTATTTAGATTTAGTCTGTTGAGTATTATTGTTGTGTACATGGATGTTTTGCCTGCCTGTATGTATTCAGTGCTTGAAGAGGCCAGAAGAAAGCATCAGATCCCGTGGGATTGGCATTAAGAGATGATTGTGAGCCACCAAGTCAATGCTCTGAAAGAGCAGCCAGTGCTAGTAAGTGATGGACAACTCTCTAACCCTACCAACATGCTTTGAAATGCTGGCAGTCCTGAACAGTACAGGGCAAGACCTGATTTCATACTATTTTATATAGGTCAGTAGGAAAATGTGACCATGAGTGACCATAAGCCCAAAACTTAATTTGACCCCCAACACGGTAAGTGTGAGGCTTTCAGAGTATTAAAATGGTTGGCACTGCCTCGCACTGCAGTGTGTCCCTTCCTAAACAGGAATTACAGCCCAGTCCCACCACCTAACGTTTAAAGAAAGGAAAAGAAAAGAAAACTCAGACCACAGAGAGGTGAGTGACTCAGCCCAGTCCAGTGCCTGCCTCCAACAACTTGCCTCAGTAGTAGTTATTCTCCAGCAAACACCTGCCAAATCCCATTTCTCTGGTGAAGACAGATGAAATCTACGAAGTTACCCAAGATCAGCCATTCTCGAAGTCGCCTTGAGGGCTCGTTAACCGCAGATTGCTCACTTGCCCCGGATGCTTTAGGCCTTGGTTTTATCTTTAGCACTGGAAAATAAAGGGAAACAGAACCAGGGTTGCTGACCCCCACCTCTAGAGTTTACCCCTGATCTCTGTACCCTGAAGCCAAGGCGCACATTGCTGCCACTTTCTCCCCCAGCTTCACTGTAAGCTTCACACTCCACTCCAGCTGGGTGGAGCAGTCCCAGTGGTTGCTACAAAGAGGGGCTCTGAATCAATTGTGGTATGTTCCCTGAAGATCAGGGGATGAAGGAAGCTCATGTAATCCTGTTCGAAGGGTAGGTGTGGGGTGGACGGGAAGCTGAGGAGGAAGAAATAAAGTCCTGCATGCTGGGTAATGAACGTGTAGAGCAAAGAGCTGCCTAGGCAGAGCGTGGTGAGAGGCGGGCCAGGGCAATTTGACAATGCCTTGGCATCTCATGCTGTGTGTTGTATCGGAGAGATTTACAACCTCTGAAGTTTCTCCAGCCCCTTCACAAACAAACTGAGGGCTATTTGTGGGAGGAGTGAAGCACCCCAGACACAGCCTGAATCCACTTATAGATTTTTCTTTAACACACTCTTGGTCTGGTGAGTCTTATGTTTAAATTGTGTAAATGCCACTGAAATGTTCTGTGAAAATTCACAAAATCCCATTGATCTGATGAGTCACTCCTCTCTCCTGCGCCTTCTACACCCAAAAAATGTCCAGAACAACTGCATATCAGTGAGGGCTGCTCCCTCCTCCGGAGCCTGATGTGTCAGAAAAACGACTAGAACTGCGCAAACATCTAGGACAGTCAAGGAAGAGGTCTTGGTTTTACCTCATGGTCTTGAAGACTTCAGCCTGTGATTGTTCGATACCTTTGTGCTAGGGGCCATGGAAAAACATCTGTGTGAGACCAAACAATATTGCTAAACTAGGGAGGAAGAGAGGGAATGAGGAGAAGGAGAGAGAGGGATGGAGGGAAAGAGGGAGGGGGAGAAGGAAGGAGGAGGGACAGGAGAGAGGGACAGAGGGAGAAGGAGAGGGAGAGAAGGAAGGAGGGGGACAGGAAGAAGGGGCAGAGGATGGGGAGGGAAGAGGGAGAAGTATGGAGAAGGAGAAGGATATCTCACCAGGCCCAATTTGTGTGAGGACCAAGCTTTTAACACAAGGAGCAGCCCAGACTCAAACCTGAGTATCTGCCTGTGGGCTCCTTCTTCACATGTCAGAGGAGAAAGCAGTGTAAAATGCACCAGCAAGCATGACTGCACCATCCGCTAATCTGCTGAGGAAGAGAACATGGAGCCCTTGGCTTGAACAACCAGCACAAACACCCCATACTATTTGCTGGAAAGTGCAAAGCAAATGCAGAACCCCAAACAAACCCTACAAACCTCAGAGCTCCCTGGGATTCTTCTCTGTGCCCATTAGCATCTCCAAGTGACCAGCAAGTAACATCAGTGAGCTGCCACATCATCCCTCATCCTGTACTCCTCTTACTTAGGTCCTCTCAGGCCCTTACGGCCACCCTCCCGCCACACCTCTGCTCTACTCTGCAGCCACCTCTGAACACTCATCGGGTCTGTCTGCCACTTCACTACCATCCCCTTCATGTACAGGATGACACTGAAGTATTGCACAAGTCCCTCTTTCCTCCAGAATGCCATCCTTTGCACTTTGATGCACGGGATGTGGTTTCTCAGGCCCCCATGCCTGTGGAATGATCCACATAGAGTATGTTCACTACAACTCAAACCGTGATGAAAGTCTAGGTCAGGCTGTGATCTTAAAATGCTTTTCATCACAATGAACTAATAAAATCACAATATTTTATTTGCTACCCCTGTGACATACCTAACATGAGTCACCGTGGACTTACATCTGTGCCATTTCTCACTCTGGACCTAAAGGCAAACAGAGCTGGCTTCTCTGGTCACTGTAGAGAAGGGAAATTGAAAGCATGACTTGTCCAGAGCTGCCTATTCTAAAGCTCGCACTCTGAGGTAGCAAAGACCACACTGAATTGAGTGGTATGAGCCCGTCAACATCAAGCAGCCAAGAAGGCTCACCCCATCAAAATCTCAGGAAGAAAACCCAGAATGTCCAGTGAGCTGCATCAATGACCACCACCCTGCTGGGCAACCAAATGTTCAACTCATCATTTACACGAGTGTCAACTAGAAAAACACCAAGTCCCACTTAGTCACGCATCAATGTGGAGACCTCACAGCCCTCCCCTCCTTCCCACCTCCACTGATACGTGAGTCCTAGGGACAGCCTGCCTACATTTTCAGTTTGACTGCATTTGGATGACCAATGAAACACACTTTTGTATGTCTCTGAGGTTGTCTCCAGGAAAGCTTGATCCAGTTTAAATACAGGCAACACCATCGCATGGCCCTGGCCTCCCAGACTAGACAAAAGTGGGAAAGGAGAAAAGAAACTACGTGTTCTTCCTGCTTCCTGTCTGCAGGTACAAGCTGACCAGCAGCCTCCACTCCTGCCCCGGGGCCTTTCCCCCATAAACGCTGCATCCTTTCTTCCTTAAGTTGCTTAGTTTGGGTACTTTGTTACACCAATGAGAAAAGTACCTAACAGAGTTCTCTTGACCAAAAACAAATTTTAAAATCAAGTTACCATCCCTGGCACATGATACTCAATGGCTGGGTGGGTGAAACTGAACAGGACACCCCCACAGCCAGGCTCGCTCCGATCAGGCACAGCATCTGATCATCAGAGAGATCCTGCCATCCCCACTGGCCAGACCATAGGAGAGTTAGAATAGGGAAACATTTTTTTTTTTTTATTCTGTCCCTATCTTATTCCGAGAGCAGAGAGATCTGTATGCGGGTACATGTTCCTGTATGGGCATGCAGACACCTGAATTGTCATGTATGAATAGTGCATGTATGGAGATCACAGGAAAAAAATCTCACATGGCTGTCTCCCTTCCATCTGTTGGAAGTAGAGTTTCTTGTTCGCTAGGCTAGCTGACCCATGAACTTACAGCAATTCTCCTGCCTCCTCCTCTTATCTTGCCACCAGGATACTGGGATTTCAGGTGACCCTACGTGAGCTCGGAGGATCTGAACTCCAGGCCTCATGCTTGCATAGCAAGCACCTTGTCCACTGAGCTATCTCTCCAGCTCCCTGCTCCACCCTCTTAACTAGTCGTCCTGGCTCTCTACTCCCTATGGCTGTATCTACAGGGGCATCGGAAAACATAACCCCGCTTGGCATCCGTGTAACTACCTCTCCCCCTTTTTCTACCCACCAGACTCAAGAGTATCCAAGGGTCATTTTGTTTTTACTGATTGTTGTATTAGCACAGATTTCGGCAGAAACAGAAAACAGATAGCACCTTACAAAGACTAAGTAAGGAAAAGTTGACGACAGTCCTATTAGAGGTAGGTGAGCAAACTGAGAAAAGCCAGTGCAGGCTATTGAAAAGCCTGGCAAGTACAAGCAGCAATAAGCCCTCCCCAGCCCAGGAGCTCTGTCCTGCACATGGGCAGGGTGTGGCAAAGAAACACCAGATAGATTTCCTCCCTGCCTAGTCTAACCACGGATCCCGTGAGCCAAATGCAGCCGAAACACAGAGAACAAGGCTGCCATGTGGTGAGCTTAGCTTCTGAGGCTATGCAGAACATACCACAGACTTTCTCCGATTGTGCTTGCCCTGCACCTGAAGGGAAATGTGATTTGTGACTCGATTTCTCCAATAAAATGTGAGCAGAACTGACACTTAGCACTTTAAGGTAGGAGAGTTCAAAAGGAAATTCCGGCTCAGCGTGCCATGCCCTCTCCTTCTGCCGTCATTTGGAATAGAGGTGGCATCCACAAAGCACAGCCCCATCTGCAGGAGACAGTTGGCATGGGTGAGAAATGAGTTTTTACTGTGGGCTAAGAAATATTATGGCATCTTCTCACCGTCTTAGAGGTTTCTCAGTCAGCTACATTGTCCCCAGTCCAAAAGCTCACATAGAAAAGGGTAGGAATTGTTTCTCTCTTTCAACAGCTTTCAAATGGTTTACATATCTTCCATTTTCTCAAAGACTAAATGTCAAAGAAACTAGCCAGACATAACATAACATAAAGGGGGAGACCTGAGCTAAGTGAGTGAACTATGGAATTCAGAGGCTGGACTGAGAGCAGGCTGCGCTTCTTCTCTTGCTTGGAATGATGGTGGCTATGGTCGCCAGCCTTCCTTTAAAGGGGATGGAAAAACTTCACGGGAACTCTTATACACAAAAGCTTCTTATACAGGCCTGGCTCTACACCTCTGCTGCATACAGCGTCCTAACACATCCAGTCCCCTGGGGAGTCCCTGCAGGTGTCAGAAAGTGAATCCAGTGAAGAAATAAAGAATGACAACCCCGTGCAGACTGACCTTGTCAACTTCAGGGAGTCTAAGAACATGCCTTTTATTCCCAGTGTATTTAACCCCAGCATAATTTGGAAAAAATGTTTCCTAGTGTGATACAATCCCCATCACACAAGGAAACATAATTACGTCGAGACTTAACTTACAGGCCATTTCTTCCAGAAGATGGGTTCTAGAGATAGGCTGCCTGGACTAGTGGAAAGGTCTAAGGGTCTGACCTGTCTCAAACATCCAGACGGTGTGCAGATGATATGGGCTGTTAGCCACCGCCGGTTCTGCTTATGGAAGTTTGAAGGAACCTCTGGCTCTAATGGTCATTTAGATTCCTAGCCACCTTTGGTCCTGGCTATCCAAAGCTTTTTATGCCATGGCTCAACAGATAATACAGATCACCAGGCTATTGATCACTACCAGTTCTCAGCTCTCTGAATGGAAGAGCAGGCTTTTCATCTTTGCATCTGTGTAGATAACATTCCTGGTTCCTCTGCAGATCTGTGAGTGCAAGGGCCTTTGTGCTGTGCTCCCAACCACTTACCACTAACCCTGGATGCTACGGAAGGATCATTTAAGTTCATAGGTACTCCCTAAAACAATCTTCTCAAACTTGTTCACGGTAAGGCTCATCCCCTAAATATCACTTAAATAAATACATCAACTCAGTGACAGCTGAAGCCCGACCACATACACTCAGTATCGACACTTTAAAACTATCCCTGTTCCTTTACTCTGTGTTCTCTTCAACTCTTCCCTCTTCCTCGCCACTCATTTCCCATGTAAGTCTTGTCGTGGGCTTTGACATCTGCTGCTCCTCCATGCCTCTCTTCTGCTCCTTCCCTCTCCTGTTAGATCTCCTCTTCCCGGATAATCTCAACTCTTGTTTTCTTTCTATTTAGTCTGTTGTCTACATATGAGAGAAAACATGACACTTGTCTTTCTGGACATGGTAGATTTGGCTGCACACAACGACCTGTAGTTCCATTCATTTTCCTACAAATAACATCAGTTTTCTTCTTCCAAAAAGCTGAATAAGACTCCATTGTGGGTTCCATATTGTCTGTGTCCTCTGTCAGCAGCCACCTGCGCTGGTTCTATAAATTATGATCAGGAGCCAATAAGTATCAATGTACACTGATTGGACTGGACTGTTCTGGGTAGTAATTGTCACAAGGGTTTAGCAATAAAAAGTGTAACTTGAACAATGGAACTGTATTCCCTGAAACTATGTTCAAATTGGAGAATTGAATTCAAAGTGCAATAATAGGTAATGTATGTAAAATGTAAAAACTAAGAAAGTAGCCGAGTGTGATGAACCATGCCTTCAATCCCAGAGCTGAAGAGGCAGAAGTAGACAGATCTCCACAAGTTGAAAACCAGCCTAATCTACATAGCAAGTTCCAGGGCAACCAAAGCTAAATAGAGAAACCCTGTCTCAAAAACAAAAACGAAAACAAAACAAAACAAATAATAATAATAATAATAATAATAATAATAATAATAATGGTTTAAAAAAAGTGTTATAACTCCATCTAACCAAAGTTTATGGTATACAGAAGACATTAATTCATTGTCAAAAATAAATAAATATACATAGATGTTCTGGCAGACACATCTCCCTGGCAGACCATACTGTGAATGGAAAACTGTAGGCCAAGCAAGTGAAGCAGGAAACAAGCAGTAATAGTTGCTCTCGTGTCGGAAAACTGAGACAAAATTAACAGGAAGAGATACAGAAAATCACTCCAAATCAATAAAGTGACAATACACCAAAAAGATAGGATAGCAAATATTTATACATCAAGTCTTGGTGTATCCAGTTTCATAAAACAGCACTTCTTGCTGGATGTAAAGAGGTGGATAGGGCAGGGCGGTGGTGGTTGCACGCCTTTAATCCCAGCACTTGGGAGGCAGAGGGAGGCAGGCGGATTTCTGAGTTCGAGGCCAGCCTGGTCTACAGAGTGAGTTCCAGGACAGCCAGGGCTATACAGAGAAACCCTGTCTCAAAAAAAAAAAAAAAAAAGGTAGATAGGTCCAGTTACAATGAAAGCAAATTTTCCCACACTCCACTGTCCTGGATAATAGATAACACAGACAAAAATACCAACATGGAAACCTCAGAGTTAAGCTGTGCTGTGCGTACATCGGTGGGCCTGAGAGCCATCTGCAAGCCTGTCATAATGATGCACACCTATTATCCCCAGAACCAAGGTAGGAGAGGCAGGAGGAGTTCAAAGTCATCTTTGGTTATACAACATGCTTGAGGCCAGCCTCGGGTACATGAGATCCTGCCTCGAGACAACCACAAAAATAGGCATCCACAGAGTGGTCCATGCAACAGATACAGAACGAACATTCCTAGCAGCCAATGCAACCGTCTCCAAAACGGATCACATTGTAGGCCATAAAGGAAGTCTTAAACACAAAAGAAGCCAAAAGAAGCTTCCCCTATTCAACTAGGGGAAGAAAATTAAACAGAAATACAAGCTATTAGGCACAGCAATGGCCATTCGTGGAGAGAGGCATAGCTCTGAGAGTTCACTCACGAGGAGAATGAAACCAAGAACCTCAAGACCCCCACCTCAGAGTCCCAGGAAACAACAAGCTAAACCTGAAGCTAGTAGATGGAAACAATATATACTCGTGTTCTGTAAGAAAAACAAAAAGGTGGCGATGCTCCGCCCTATTTCCATCCCAGCGCCAGATTTTTCCTGCTCATTTTCGCCAAGCTGGGAAGCTCTCTCTCTTCCTCCACCTCCCACTCACCGCCTTAATCTGCCACCATCTGCCTCTGTTGTCACTTCCCCCAGTGAAACTGTTCTCAGACCATGCTAATGACCATAGTTGTTTTCAACATGGCCGAGGTTCTGAATCTGACCCAAGAGTAATCAGGCTTACCCCAAACTCCACCTTCCCTACAGAGCCCTTCTCAACTCACACCTGCTGTCTGCCCCCCAAAGCATCCTGTGCAAAAAAAAAAGGTTTGAAGTCAGCTGTCTCCCGCTTCCAGGGTTAGTGCCTAACTGCACCAATTTTGTCCTTTCTTCATAAACTCTCTCCATTTATAATGACGACAGGACAGCAAATCTCTATATCCCTCCCCCTCCCAGTCATTGTACTCAATTTTTCAATTGTTCCGTGGGCCCATGAGTGTGCAGCACCTCCCATTGTAGAGGGGAGGGTGTGTTTCTCCATCTTAATGATGTCATTCTCTGACCAGTAGGATAACAGTGCCCAGGACTGGGTTCACTGCCGGGGACCTCTTGTTCCAGGGAATGAGAGGTCTGGTCAGGTGGGCAAAAAATTTGGTGAGTGACAAACAAAGCCAACACAAAGACGTGCTGAGTCTGAGTGTATTTCTTAAAAATGGCATCAGACTTTTATAGTCATTACAAAAGAGAAATGAAAAATCTGGCAGCTCAGCGGTTGAGGTACATCTGAAGTCACCTGAAACACACTGGGTTTAAAGCAGCCACCTCTTCTGGACAGGCACTGCAACCCCGGGGCCGAGTGCTCTGGACCCAGGGGCTGTGGACTGCATGAGGCTCAAAGCTCGAATGCTCTGTCTTGAATCTGAATGAATAAGTCTCAGTCCATGCACAAAGTGAAAACCAGGCTTATATAGTATACAGAAAACGGGGTGAATGACAAAAGTCACGTAGGCAGATGAGGGCCACATCAAGGTCAGTAAGACTAATAGCAAGTGACAGTCACATCAAGGTCGGTAAGATCAGGCATCCAGGTGTGAAGCGGAAGAGCAGTGGTGCCCTTCCAGCTGGGGCTATCTTGGCAGTCCCAAGCTAATTCTCTGAGTCTGTTGGAGGCAAGCACCAGCAAGTCCCAATCTAGCAGATCCTGAAAATTGAGGGAAGCCCTTCAATTACTTTCTGTTATGTAAAGCAATTCTGTCTTCTGAGGGACTGCCCTGAGAATTCTAACTATGTTTACAGTTAGCAATAATGCCTGACCTCTATTCCTAACTCTGAGGACACCCTGTCTGATAAGGCAGCTTCCTTGTGAGAAATTCCAAGCTAACAACAGCTTGGTAATAAATTAGGATATATTGGAATGCTGTGCTGGCCAGGGAACAATGTTTAATCTTAGTTTTAACTATTTACAAATCATTTCTTGGGGCACCTTTATGCCTGAATAAGAAGGCGTGTTGACTATTGGAAAGACTAATCTGGAACACGTCTGAGTTAGGAGATGCCAGCGACTGACTGAATACCCAGGAGGCAAGCTCCCTTTGAAGTCCTATGCCTCTGCCTGACACGCAGACTTTACTGGAGTAGACGAGTGGGCGTGGCGTAACAGTAGATCTGATATTTCAGTTAGAGACTTAAAGGTTCAGAAGTTTGACAGCTAACACTGCAACCCCTCCACCCGCTACGATCTACTATGACAGCATATCCTGAGGAAGATTCTGGAACAAAGAGAAATTAGAGACATGTGGAGCAGATTCGAACCCAAGAAAAGCCGGAACTAAGCCTAGCTGGCCAACAGCCTGCAAAGAAAATATTCCAGAAAGTCAATATTACCTAGTGGTGATAAAGACTGTAGAGATTAAACAGGCTGGTGTAACGGGACCCAGGAGCATCCAGTACATAAGAAACTTTGGTAGCTATCACTCATTAATACGCTTAGCACTACTATAATTTCTGTTTGCAGAGCTGCTTTTATTCACTGAACTGTAATCTTCTCTGAGACACAGTCTCTAGTGTTTTGCTCAGTTCCTACCATTTAACAAGTGTTCGGTACATACAGACATTCCATATGGAGTAACAAATGGAGAAAATGAATGCATGTACTCAAATGAGAGAAATAGTGCAATGCCTGACTCCAGATAGTTAGTCATGAGTTCCCATCTTCTCTTCTTTCTGCATAGTCTAATAGTGTATGCTTGCTTTTACACTGTTAGACCTTGACTTAAGCTTGGCATCATACAAAGGACTATTTTTTTCATTTATTTAGTTTTATAAATTTATATTTATATAAATATTACATACATATGTAAATATATATTTATATGAGTGTCCTGCCTGCAGGTACATATCTATGTACCATGTCCATGCTTGGTGTCTTTTAGAACTGGAGTTATGGAGAGCTGTAAACCACCATGTGGGTGCTGGGAATTGAACCCAGGTCCTCTGCAAGAACAAATGTTCTCATCCACGGAGCCCTCTCTCTGTCCCACAGAGGACTATTTTAAAATTTTAGGAAAAATAAGTTTCTGTGAACAGTGGAGATCTCTACCACCCAGCTGTACATGATTCCTTAACTGGAAATTTAAGACTTCCAGCTACACCACCAAGACAATGATGGCCCCACTAAGCCACCTCCTGGGCTGCTAACCATCTGCATGTCACGTCACATCACACAAGGCAAAAGCTAGACAGCATTTTGAAACCTCAAGTTTCTGATTGTTCTGGACAAAGCGGCCTCTAGCTGCACTAAACTGTTGTCAGATGGGTAGTTATGCATCCATGCTACATCCCTACTGTTTTGTGCAAACCCTGTGGGCTGTTGTCCTTTAAATCTCTAATCCTTTTTCTCTCCTGGACACTCTGCCCCCCTCTAAACACAGTGTATAGGCATCTCAGGGAGTTGTGATGTGTATAGCCCCATAGTGATTGTGTATGTGAAAAGCCCCCTACAGGTTCCTAGCCGAAGGTCCCATCTGGTGGTCCTATATGGGGAAGCCCTGAAGGCAATAAAAGTGTAAACTCCTTTGAAAGATTTTCCTTTGAGAATCAGCACCTACAGAAGGAGGGAGCCATCTAGGAAGGGATGTCCCCAGGTTCAGACACCCAGGCACTCAGTGGCTGTTGTATATGAGGTCTTAAACGGAGCCAGCTATCAGCTCAGCAGGTATAGCCCATGACATCATCCACACACGGAATGCTGGAGCTGCAAGATCATGGAAGCTTCCACCCAGCTTCTTAAGGAAAGCCTGCAAGGCCAAAGAGTGTGGAGCAGAGTCAGATCCCATGAGCATTCCCTAAGCAGCGATGTTCAAAGCCCATAAAGAAACAGTGGAGAACATAAGAAACTAAAAGGTGGCAGGACATGGACAGAATGTCTGACAATGACAGCAGCAGGCAACGAGAGGGATCAGTTTAATGAGAGACTGTGAGGATTGCATCCAATTACACTGGAGGTAGGGCTGCCCAAGCCACTCCCATCTGCCACCAGTGTCATTGAAGGATAGGTAGTCAATGACTCTTCTTTCTGGTTCACTGAAGAAATGAGGCAATCATTTCCCAAGACTCCTATCTTAGTCCATTTTGCGTTGCTGTAACAAAATACTTAAGACTGGATATGGCCCATGATCCTGGTGGCTGGAGGAGTGTAGTGGCTATTCCTGGTTGTCAACTTCACTATATCTGAAATGAACTACAATCCAGAATTAGAAGGCTCACCTGACCCTAATCTGGAGGCTGAGGGATACAAGTTTCCGACCTGAATCTTGGCGCGGAGATTCTTGAGGTATAGTGGCTATGAATCCCAGAGGATTAAGATAGAAAGATCTATGAGTTCAAGATCATCTGGGATTAAAGGTGTGGTGGCATAGTGGCTATGAATCCTAGCAGATTAAGACAGGAAGATCTCTGAGTTCAAGATCATCTGGGATTAAAGGTGTGGTGGCACACACCTTTAATCTGGGCCACACCTTTTGCTGGAGACCTATATAAGTACATTGGAAGAAGGAAGGCTCTCTCTCTCTGCTTCACCTGCTTGCCTTGTGGGACTGAGCAACTGCTGGGTCCTTGGACTTCCATTCACAGCTGCTGCTGACCATTGTTGGGAGTTGGACTACAGACTGTAAGTCATCAATAAATTCCTTTACTACATAGAGACTACCAAGTTCTGTGACTCTAGAGAACCTTGACTAATACAAGGAGCTAGGCACCTCCATGTTGCTGATGCCCACATTCCAATATGACAGAGAAGCACAAAGGGAACTGTCCTTTTGCAGGAGAAATCAAGCATTTGGGTTGGCCCCGACCCGACGTATGACACACTCCATGGAGATCTAATCCAGCCACATGAGCCTGCTCCCATGAGCTTGGAATTAACCTTCCAAGGGTGGTGTTACCATGACCTAACTGTCTTCCACGAGCCTGCCACCTAGTTCACTTTCAACACCTGAGTGTGATTTCCTAGGGGACAGAGGTTCCAGATTTTGAACCTTCAGGAGATGTGAACCATAATACCCGTCAACCACAGACGGCTCGCATGCTCTACCTATGATGAGCTATGCACAGAGAGTTTTTAACTTCTCCAGCAGCAGCTCCCCTCAGCATCTCAGACAGTCTGGTCCGTGGACACCGTCTTTTCCATAAGTTCACCATGCTATTCTGTCTTTTTTAAAAGAATTAATTTTCCACACAAGCTCCCCTTTGCAACAAGACTTCTAAAGCCCGGTCTCCACTCACACTCTGACGTGTCTTCAGTTTTCTTCTTTTATCATACTCCCACAATAAGGTTTTACCCCTGATGTACTAAAGCTGTGCTGTTCAGAATGAGTTACCAGTGACCCCCCTAGGTGCTACACCCAGTGGAGATTCTTAGCGCTCATCCCACTTAACCTGTGGCTTCACACCAACAACTCTCCTTGTTCGCAGTCCTTGAGTGGCTCTCCCTCACCCCTGTTCTCCTGGCTTTCTCTCATCATGGTATTACAGCTTCACTGTCCTCTTTGTGGGACCCTCTTCTTCATGCCAATGTCTACAGCCCTTGAGCTTCTTCCTCGTCTGTCTACTGTCCCTCCCTTGGAGCGCTATATCAAGCCTACAGTTCCAACAGTGTCCATATGGTAACAGTTCTAAATCCATCCCTCTATCTCTCACCTGAGCTGTGGTCTCCTAGAGCCAACTGGCCGCTCACTGTGTAGATCACATAGGAAGACATCACACACAAAACTCCCTCCCTCCTTCCTAAACCTCCCTCACTCCACACGCTCTTTTGCTCTCATCCTTTTAACTGATCAGCCAAATTCCTTGTCTTCATCTTAGGTTTCTCCTTTCATCTTTAGACAAATACCAGGCCACTAGGTTATTCTCAAACCCTGTCTAATGTGGAGGTGTAAGTTCTCTGTAATCTTTGCCTAGTCTTCCACTTTCCATGGTCTGGATTCGGGAAACAGCTTCTGACATCTACAAAAGCAGGTGTGCTGGGCAAGAATAAAGGTGTCTGAGCCAAGGGGCTCAGTTCAAACTCCATGACTGCCAGTTATTAATCGTGTAGCAATAAACAGAGTCCTTGGCCTCCCTTCTCTGTCTCCTTGGTCAGAAACTGCAAGGTCAGAATGATACTCATTAAGTTGTAATAAAAATTAAATGAGGGGCTAGAAATTCTACTTCATTGGCAGCATGATTACCTAACACAAGCCAGTCTGAGGTTAAATTCCCAGAACTGCATGAGCCAGGCTACCAGCTCATGCCTGTTGGTCCTAGCGCTTAGGAGCCAGGGTGGGGGAGGGGGGAGCAGGAGGTTGAGAAATTGAAGGCTATCCTAGCTACATAGAAAGCTCAAGGACAGCCTGAAATAAGTGAGACCTTGTCTCAAAAAGGAAGGGAAGGAAGGGATGGGGAAAAGAAGGGAGGGAGGGAAGGAAGGGTGGAGGAAGAGAGGGAGGAGGAAGGGGAGGAGGGAAAGAGGTAAGGAGAGGTAAGGAAGGAGAGAAGAAAAGAAGGAAGGAGAAAGGGAGGAGGGAAGGAGGGAGAGACAGGAAGGAAAGAGGGAGGAGGGAGGGAGGGGAAGAAGGGAGAAGGGAGGGAAGGAAGGAAGAAAGGAGAGAAGGAAAGGAATGACTCCAACCACTAGGAGCCATGGGTGACTTCTAGGAACCAGCGCAGGCTCCTATAAGCACAGAATTGCTCCCTTTTTTTTTATCATTTGTGTCTAGAAGAAATGGAGGCGAATGCTTTCCTCTCGTGAACTTTCTGTTAAACTTATCCCAAATAGCTTTCTGAAAGATTGCGTGTGTGTGTGTGTGTGTGTGTGTGTGTGTGTGTGTGTGTGTGTCATAACTGCATTACTGAGGTTCTTTTGGGAGCTTTATTAGATGTTTAATTTTGAAGTCTCTGTAGCGAGAAGCAATATTTATACACACACACACACACACACCACACACACACAGAGGGGTAGGGGGGAGGAGGGAGAGGGAGAGGAAGGGGCAGAGAGAGCGCACCACTACCCTATAATGAGGACCAACTATATAGTCAATTCTGGAACAGAATAGAAGTAAATATATTTCCACGGATCATTTTGAAACCCAAATACACTACATTTACTCTGTAAATCGTGTACATCTGCTCTGGTGAGGGAACACCCTGCGAAACACAACAATAAGAATCAGTTACAATTCAAACAGCTGTGAGCAGTTTACCCCTTTGTCTACTCATTAGTGAGCATTCACTCAGCAACAATGACTTGCTTATAGGCTTTTCCATTGTCCCTGGGAAGATGAACAACACATTACGAAGGAAATGATGAAGAAAACCAGAGCACCCCAAGAATTCCCCAGCACTCACTATCTTAGGGACCCAGGAAACCATGACAGTTTGCACCTTTGTCATGAAACTAATGGTACAGAAGAAGAAAAAAGCATCCTTTTTTAAAAGATTCACCATTTTATGTTTCTCAATAAAATGGATTTTTCCTCTATTATATTCCATCCCTCCCCCAGGTTCCCCTCCCTCCTCTTCTCTCTTCTCCCAGTCCCTCCTTGCATCTCCCCTCTCCCCACCCCCATCCAATGAGAAATTGAAGGCTATCCTAGCTACATAGCAAGCTCAAGGACAGCCTGAAATAAGTGAGGCCTTGTCTAAAAAAGAAAGGGAAGGAAGGGAAGGGGGAAAAGAAGGGAGGGAGGGAGAACTCCTCCTCTGGTTCCCTTCAGACAAGGGCAGGCCTCCCATGAGTATCTAACACGCATGGCATATCAGACCGCAGTGAGACTAGGCACCTCCTCTCCTCTTAGGGCTGGACAAGGTGACCAGTAGGAGGAAAGGGGTACCAAAAGCAGTCAAAAAAAAAGTCAGAGACAGCCCCTTCTCCCATTGTTAGGAGTCCCACAAGAAGATGGAGCTACACAATCATAACATATACTGCAGAGGGTCTAGCTCAGACACATGCAGGTGTCCTGATTGTCCATTCAGTCTCTGAGAGCCACAGTAGATTCTGTGGGTGTTCTCTTGATGTCCTTGACCTTTCTAGCTCCTATAATTCTTCCGTCCCCCCTCCCCCTTCAGCAGGATTCCCCAAGCTCCCCCTAGTGTCTGGATGAGGGTCTCTGCATCTGTTTCCGTCAGTTGCTGAATGAAGACTCTCTGATCATGATTACGTAAGCTACAAGTACAGCAGAATATCATTAGGGAATCATTTTATTGGCTTTCTTCTGGTTGTGTCTGGCTCTGTCCTAGGTGTCTGGGCTAGCCTCTGGTTCCTGGCCCTCCAGGCAGTGTCTCTTCTGCACCACCTTTACCACAGCACATCTTGCAGGCAGAACAAAACATAGGTCGAAGGCTTTGAGGCTGGGCTGGTGTCCCCATCCCTCCACTGGAAGTCTTGCCTGGTTACAGATTAGCTACAGGTGACGGCTGGTTCAGGGGAGCATCCAAGCAAGTCCCCACAAAAGGAGTAGCAAAACCACAGAAGGGGGACGTGGGAAATCTGTGAGACGTGAGGTACATCTACACAGAAAGTCTACTACAGCATCAAGTGAAACCTTCTAGATTTAATGAGCTTTTATTTTCTTGGCTGGGTTTCCCTTTTGTAGACTGAAGCTAACACCAAATTTAGGAGAGCAAGAAACACCATGCAAAGCACAGGGTGGTCTTTTGGCACATAGTTATCCTCTGACCTCCCCATGCACTCCATGTAAGGCGGGGTTCTAATGCTGAAATCCGCTTTCTTCACGTAAGATATTGCGATTATTCTTTCTTCCCCTGGAGAGAGTCTGTATTCCCGCCTTACAGTCTTGTGGATGGGAAAGCCTGAGTGTCTGCAAAGCTCCGTGATCTACCAGTCACGCCTAACAACATACCAGGTTCACGGCAGAAGCCTAATGCATCCTTGTGAAGCCAATGCGCACACAGAATGAATGGCTGGACCAAAGATGATCAACATAAGATCAACCCTCTTATTGCTTTCAGATGTTACTCGTTTTCATTTTAAAAACTAATCCTTTGAGAATTTCATGCAATGGATTTCTATCAGTCACCCTCCAGCCCCCCCCCAACCTTTCCTAAACCCACTCCTACTTCCCACCCTGCCTCCATGCTTCTGGCTTTGTTTACTAACCCGTACAACCCAATCTTGTGCTGTCTGTACACTTCTGGGTGTAGAGTCACCTACGAGGGTGTAACTAACTTACCAGGGGCCACACTTTCAGGCTACATATCCTCTCTCTCCCTAAATTTATAACCCACCAGTAACTCCTCAGCTAGGGACAGAATGGCCTCTCCCTCCATGCTTGAACTGTTTCTGGCTTGAGCTTGCCATGTTATTGTGCATGCTACTGCAACTGCCAGAATTCACAAGTGCAACTGCCCTGCTGTGTTCAGGAAACAGTGTCTTGTTGCAGTCATCCATTGCTTCTGGCTCTTACAATCTGCCCCTCTGCCATGATGAGCTCTGAGCCTCAAGAAAGTCAAATGGAAACCTACTACCATAGAAACTTCCTATAACACACACACACACACATGCACTCAAATAGAAACCTACTACCATAGAAACTTCCTATACCACACACACACACACACACACACACACACTCAAATGGAAACCTACTGCCATAGAAACGTCCTATACCACACACACACAGACACACAGACACACACACACACACACACACACACACACTCAAATGGAAACCTACTGCCATAGAAACTTCCTATAACACACACACACACACACACACACACTCAAATGGAAACCTACTACCATAGAAATGTCCTATACCACACACATGCACACACACACACACACTCACACACACACACACACACACACACACTC